>NC_043010.1:32678653-32713653 GCF_006345805.1 Octopus sinensis
CTGGTCCATGTGTATCACATCAGATGGGAAGGATGACTTCCCTTTGCAAATACTGATAGGGCACAGAAAGTGTGTCAATAGCCAGCTGGAGGAGGTGTCCTCCTGGGGCCACAAGCTACAGTAGCATCCACCCTTAAGAGTTAGCCACACTTAAGTGGCAAATATATTTCACGATATATATATATATATATATCACTGTGACCGACCAAGCTATCAGATGTTGCTACACATTGCTGGTCACAATGCGCTTCACATTGGTTTAGCCTTCAAATGACGCCACCCCGCAGGCTAAGCGAGTAGGCCAACAAAAGAAAGTTGTGGCAAAAGAGTACAGCAGGGATCGCCACCACCCCCTGCCGGATATATATATATATATATATATATATATATATATACATATGTATGTAAGGGCCCATGAGCTTGGTGCACTTGCACCCACTAAAATTTTGTGCTGGTTCAAAATACAATATTGCAGCCCCTACTTACTTTTCACAGGTTTTAGAAAATGGTGTTTAAAAATTGATGTGTAAAAAGTAGCTTGAAGTTAGGTTTCTTCAGAAAATAAGAACAAAGAACTAAAATAAATAAAATGAAAACCCCAAAGAAATCCTTAGAAAGATACATTGCTGAACTAAAGCATCCTCAGCATTAAAATTATTTATATATATATATAATTATTATTTAATCGAATGCCACGCATCCATTTCCATGTAAGTTTATCTTAGCCTTTTTGATGTGACTCTATGATGCTTTCTCCTTCATCCTTCTCTAATTCTCTTTTTCTGCCCCTTTGCTGCTGTTTTCTATGTTTTTCTCGCCCCCTTTTTCTCTTTCTCTCATTGCTCACACGTGACCATCTTTCTTTTCCTCCGCATTATCCTAAGGACTGGACATCTATCTTTTCTCTTTTCAAAGAAAATATTTCTCCCAGCGTTTGCTATTTTACCCTCATTCTGGTCTAACGACCCTCTATGTTTGTTTTCGTTTGGTTTCCTTGTATGTCTCTACTGTCCTTTTTTTGTTCCCAACTTTGACCCTCCATAGTATCCAAAATGTTATTTTGGTATTTATGTGAGCAACTGTCTTCAAAGACTCATATTGTCAATGAATGTTCGAAATGAGGAGTAGATAGACAGCCAACAACTGATGAAGGGTCATTCTTTGTGTTGCTCATCCTGTTTTCCATTTTTTTCTCACATTGTTTGCACATTTAACTCATTTGTTTTCGTATTTCATGTTGTTTACTGTTGGTGACGTCCTGTACCCATATATCCATATATATATATATATATAAATTAATAAATAAAACATATGCATATATACATACATATATGTATGTACCTACCTCTACATGTATATATACACGCATATATGGGTACAGGACACCAAAAACACGTCGAACACAATGAGAAACGAAAACATAAACACAAAACCAAGGAACTGGACATTTTTCTTAGACAACAAAAAAATAGAGTACAGGACAAATAACACAAGGAAAATTCCCCTTCTTCAGTCGCCATGGTTTCATCTACTCTGCGTTTCGAAGGTGAAGGCAATACACATCTTTGATAGAAACTTTCCTTCCCACGAAAAGCAAATTAAATAAAATTTGAGATCTTTTTGCGGAGGGGTAAAAATGGTAACAAAAACAGGACAGTAACAACATTACAAAATATAAACAGTAAAAGACAGGACAAGGAGAATAACAAGACAAGAAGGGCTGTTAAGCTGAATGAGAAAAAGTATTACGAATGCTATTTTTGAGAACGGCGAAGGAGCAACAGAAAATGCCGTCCACACTTCAAGGAAGTCAGGCCAGAAAGACAGTAGCAGAGCTCTCGTCGCGGGTCAACAACGGGAGGGTGGAGCAAGAGAAAGGGAGACAAGAAAAGGGAATGGTTGTGAGGAAACCAGAAAGAATGAAGATATATATATATATATATATATAATATATATATATATATATATATATATATAGTCTTGTCTCCCTGTTGCTCCCGTTTCATAGCCACTTATATCATTTCCCCTAAAACTTGACTTTCTCAGATTTTCAAACCTACATATTATCCTTTCAGTTTTCAACATGCCATTCATGAAATGTTTTTCGTTTAGTCTTGTCTCCCTGTCGCTCCCGTTTCATAGCCACTTATATCGTTCCCCCTAAAACTTAACCTTCTCAGATTTTCAAACCTACATATTATCCTTTCAGTTTTCAACATGCCATTCATGAAATGTTTTTCGTTTAGTCTTGTCTCCCTGTTGCTCCCGTTTCATAGCCACTTATATCGTTCCCCCTAAAATTTGACTTTCTTAGATTTTCAAACCGACATATTATCCTTTCAGTTTTCAACATGCCATTCATGAAATGTTTTTCGTTTAGTCTTGTCTCCCTGTTGCTCCCGTTTCATAGCCACTTATATCGTTCCCCCTAAAACTTGACTTTCTCAGATTTTCAAACCTACATATTATCCTTTCAGTTTTCAACATGCCATTCATGAAATGTTTTTCGTTTAGACTTGTCTCCCTGTTGCTCCCGTTTCATAGCCACTTATATCGTTCCCCCTAAAACTTGACTTTCTCAGATTTTCAAACCTACATATTATCCTTTCAGTTTTCAACATGCCATTCATGAAATGTTTTTCGTTTAGTCTTGTCTCCCTGTTGCTCCCGTTTCATAGCCACTTATATCGTTCCCCCTAAAACTTGACTTTCTCAGATTTTCAAACCTACATATTATCCTTTCAGTTTTCAACATGCCATTCATGAAATGTTTTTCGTTTAGTCTTGTCTCCCTGTCGCTCCCGTTTCATAGCCACTTATATCATTTCCCCTAAAACTTGACTTTCTCAAATTTTCAAACCTACATATTATCCTTTCAGTTTTCAACATGCCATTCATGAAATGTTTTTCGTTTAGTCTTGTCTCCCTGTCGCTCCCGTTTCATAGCCACTTATATCGTTCCCCCTAAAACTTAACCTTCTCAGATTTTCAAACCTACATATTATCCTTTCAGTTTTCAACATGCCATTCATGAAATGTTTTTCGTTTAGTCTTGTCTCCCTGTTGCTCCCGTTTCATAGCCACTTATATCGTTCCCCCTAAAATTTGACTTTCTTAGATTTTCAAACCTACATATTATCCTTTCAGTTTTCAACATGCCATTCATGAAATGTTTTTCGTTTAGTCTTGTCTCCCTGTTGCTCCCGTTTCATAGCCACTTATATCGTTCCCCCTAAAACTTGACTTTCTCAGATTTTCAAACCTACATATTATCCTTTCAGTTTTCAACATGCCATTCATGAAATGTTTTTCGTTTAGACTTGTCTCCCTGTTGCTCCCGTTTCATAGCCACTTATATCGTTCCCCCTAAAACTTGACTTTCTCAGATTTTCAAACCTACATATTATCCTTTCAGTTTTCAACATGCCATTCATGAAATGTTTTTCGTTTAGTCTTGTCTCCCTGTTGCTCCCATTTCATAGCCACTTATATCATTCCCCCTAAAACTTGACTTTCTCAGATTTTCAAACCTACATATTATCCTTTCAGTTTTCAACATGCCATTCATGAAATGTTTTTCGTTTAGACTTGTCTCCCTGTTGCTCCCGTTTCATAGCCACTTATATCGTTCCCCCTAAAACTTGACTTTCTCAGATTTTCAAACCTACATATTATCCTTTCAGTTTTCAATATGCCATTCATGAAATGTTTTTCGTTTAGTCTTGTCTCCCTGTTGCTCCCGTTTCATAGCCACTTATATCGTTCCCCCTAAAATTTGACTTTCTTAGATTGTTCAAACCTACTTTCTTGCTCTCACGATTAACAGAATCCTCTTGCTAGTTTGGGGTGCACCCACCCACCCCCTCCGCACATGCCGGAAGTTCCTATTGTTTGTCATCCCTGGGTTGCTTCCCTTGAAGACTGCAAATGCTCGTTCACTATCCCTACCCCTAGTTTCGACCTATGTAAGGTAATGTTCATACAGTGCAAAATATAAATGGGTAGTGTCATGCAGGTTGAATTGAAGGCTACTGTATTACTTGCTCATGAATTCTGCCAAATGCAAGCTTTCTTTTCAGGTACATGAAGCTACTGTCCACCGACGCAGGGTCTCTAGGGCCCATACCTCCCACACCCTCAGGGTTGGCACCCTCAATGTTGGCACACTGAAAGGTAGGTCTGGCGAGATAGTCGAGATGCTTGAACGGAGATGTGTGGATATATGTTGCATGCAAGAAGTAAGGTGGAGAGGTTCTGCTAGGTTCCTCACAGGCAAGGAACACAGGTACAAGATTTTCTGGGCAGGGAACACTGACGGGGTTGGTGGCGTAGGTATACTTATCGCTGAGAAATGGGTAGATAAAGTAATTGAGGTAATCAGAGTATGCGACAGAATACTTAAGATTAGATTAGTGCTTCATCATAGTTTAGCAACCATTATATCAGCATATGCTCCTCAGTTGGGGCTACCCGATGGACAGAAAGACCGATTCTATGACACTCTACTGCAGACTACCTCGTTGATGAATGACAGAGACTTTCTCTTTGTGGCTGGTAACTTCAATGGACGACATGCTTGGGGCTTCCATGGCGTACATGGAGGCTATGGCTATGGTTCCCGCAACGAGGAGGGAACCAGACTGCTGGAGTTCTGCGATGCAAATAATCTTATGATTTGCAACACTAACTTCAGGAAACCTACCAGCCACCTAGTCACCTACCGATCGGGCCAACATACCAGCCAAATTGACTACATCCTTGCCAGGCAAAGGGAGAGATGGCTACTTATAAATGCCAAAGCCTTCCCAGGCGAAGAATGTACCCCACAACATAGACTGGTAGTTAGTGACTTTAGGATCAGGACTAGAAGGACAACCAGAAGATGACCAACATGGAGAAGAAGGATCTGGAAGCTTAAAGATCCTGCGAATGGACAGATATTTAGGGACATGCTACTTGAAGCCTTTGACGAAGTAGAAGGGGATAGTGTATCACATGGGGTAGAGGGCAACTGGACGTTTCTAAGGGACAACCTGCTGAGAGCCACTGACCAGATCTGTGGCTGGTGCAAAGTCCCCTCTCATCCCAAGGTAACGTGGTGGTGGAACAGTGTTGTAGACAGGGCTATTAGAGAAAAGAGACAGACTTGGAAGCACTGGAAGAATGGTGGTAGCAGGGAATTGTATCAGACTACTAAAAGGGAAGCTAGGAGACAGGTCTATCTAGCCAGAGAGGAAGCAGATAAGAAAAAATTTGCCAATGTTCTGTGCCGTGAGGACCAAAGACTGGAGGTGTTTCGCGTTGCAAGACAGTGTGTGAGAGAGAATTGTGATGTGGTAGGAGAGGAGTGTGTTCGCATGGAAGATGGTTCACTTGCACTAAACGAGGATGCAAAGAGAGAGGCTTGGAGACGCCACTATGAAAGGTTGCTGAATAAAGAAAATGAATGGGATAAAGAGAGTCTGCCGAATGTTGACCCAACAGAGGGACCAGCTATCAGGGTTGATAGTTCCTTGGTAGTTAAGGCAATTAGAAGCATGAAGACAGGGAAAGCCCCAGGCCCATCAGGTATCACTGCAGAGATGCTCAAAATATCTGGTAGTGTCGGCTATAGCCTAGTCACCCGTATAGTTAATCAGGTGATACACAAAGGAGTCATACCCAATGACTGGTGTAGCAGCATAATAGTCAACTGCTACAAAGGTAAAGGTGATGCCCTAGATACAAATAATTACAGAGGTATCAAGCTGTTGGATCAGGTGATGAAGGTTACAGAGAGGGTCATAAGCCAACTAATTAGAGAGAGAGTTAGTTTAGATGAGATGCAGTTTGGGTTTGTGCCAGGGAAAAGTACCACTGATGCTATATTCCTGGTAAGGCAGCTGCAGGAGAAATACCTAGCCAAAGATAAGCCCCTGTACCTGGCTTTTGTTGACATGGAGAAAGCCTTCGACAGGGTCCCCCGATCCCTCATCTGGTGGTCAATGAGGAAACTAGGGATAGATGAATGGTTAGTGAGAGCTGTGCAAGCCATGTACAGGGACGCTGCTAGTAAGGTGAGGGTTGGCAACGAGTACAGTGAAGAATTCCGGGTGGAGGTAGGGGTCCACCAAGGCTCAGTCCTCAGACCCCTCCTATTTATCATAGTCCTCCAGGCAATAACGGAGGAATTCAAGACAGGATGCCCCTGGGAGCTCCTCTATGCTGATGACCTTGCTCTAATTGCTGAGTCACTATCAGAACTGGAGGAGAAGTTTCAGGTGTGGAAGCGAGGTTTAGAATCGAAGGGCCTTAGAGTCAATCTAGCTAAAACCAAAGTCGTAATAAGTAGGAAGGTAGACAAATCACAAACGCCTTCAGGTAGATGGCCCTGCTCGATCTGTAGAAAAGGTGTAGGTAGAAACTCTATAAGATGCACCAAGTGTAAGCTATGGACACGTAAGAGGTGCAGCAATGTCAAAGGAAGGCTAACTAGGAAGATGGTTTTTGTATGTGGCAGATGCTCGGGAGCATTAACATCTGAAAGTCTGCAGAAAACAACTTCCGTCACTTTCCAGGGGGTAAAACTAGAAGTAGTTGATAGCTTCCGTTATCTTGGTGACTAAGTCAGTAGTGGGGGTGCTGAAAGTGTAACGGCTAGAGTAAGGATAGCCTGGGCAAAGTTTAGGGAGCTCTTACCTCTGCTGGTGACAAAAGGCCTCTCGCTCAGAGTAAAAGGCAGACTGTATGATGCATGTGTACGTACAGCCATGCTACATGGTAGTGAAACATGGGCTGTGACTGCTGAGGATATGCGTAAGCTCGCAAGAAATGAA
Organism: Octopus sinensis; assembly: GCF_006345805.1. NCBI lineage: Eukaryota > Metazoa > Mollusca > Cephalopoda > Octopoda > Octopodidae > Octopus > Octopus sinensis. The sequence goes on from NC_043010.1 coordinate 32,685,469, forward strand.
GCCAGTATGCTCCGATGGATGTGTAATGTCAGTGTTCATAATCGACAGAGTGTAAGTACCTTGAGAGAAATGTTGAACCTAAGAAGCATCAGTTGTGGTGTGCAAGAGAGACGTCTGCGCTGGTATGGGCATGTGACGAGAATGGGTGAAGATAGTTGTGTGCAAAAGTGCCACACTCTAGCAGTTGAGGGAACCTGTGGAAGAGGTAGACCCAGGAAAACCTGGGACGAGGTGGTGAAGCACAACCTTCGAACTTTAGGTCTCACCAAGGAAATGACTAGAGACCGAGACCTATGGAAGTATGCTGTGCGTGAGAAGACCCGGCAAGACCAGTGAGAACAGTTAAAATCAAACCAAATCAACATCAGTGGAAATTGCAGCTGTGGTTAAGCAAACCATCCGATTGTTTGTCTGTTGCCAGCCTCGCCTGGCCCCCGTGCCGTTGGCACGTAAAAGCACCATCCGCTCGTGTCCGTTGCGAGCCTCGCCTGGCCCCCGTGCCGGTAGCACGTAAAAGCACCATCCGTTCGTGTCCGTTGCGAGCCTAGCCTGGCCCCCGTGCCGGTGGCACGAAAAAACACCATCCGTTCGTGGCCAGCTCTGTCTGGCACCTGTGCAGGTGGCACGTAAAAAGCACCCACTACACTCACGGAGTGGTTGGCGTTAGGAAGGGCATCCAGCCGTAGAAACACTGCCAAATCTGACTGGGCCTGATGAAGCCTTCCGGCTTCACAGATTCCAGTTAAACCGTCCAACCCATGCTAGCATGGAAAACGGACACTAAATGATGATGATGATGATGTATATATAGAAAATAGTAAAAAGTGAAAAAACTACAGAAGGCTTATTTTAAAAGGTTAAAAAATATATATTTGAGTCATTATGTTAGAAGAATGTTATAAATTTTTTTCATACAGTGACATAGTTTTTGAAGAAATTACCGGTTTCGTGTATAACTTTTCAAATTTCTCAAAACATTGTTATGATTTCATTCGTTAAGAAGTGTAAAGAGGAGTTCCAGGTAAGGGGAGGTAATACGTGATTTCTTCCTGTGTAAGGGAGATAATCGCTTAATATTTCTTGCCTTTTTATATATATATATATATGTACCCATGTATCCATATATATATATATATAAAACAACAACTACAGCCACTCTTCAATACTATCACAATTGATGACCTAACTCCACAATCAAGAGCCCTTCACAATGTAGCTATCCACTTATTTCCTCTGAATACCATAACTGGCACATCATCATCATTGCCATGATGTTCTACTGCTACTACCCTTACCACAACTAAACAATAGCAACTACAACAAGTTCAGCATTGGAAATCACTGTTTCATACTAGAACAATTGATGACCTATTAAATAACACAGTCTCGTGTTCTTCTCCACAGTCAGGCCACTCAAATTTTTCTCAGAATAATACAAGAGATCCATCATCACCATTGTCATCCTATTCTACTCCTACTTCCCTTACCACTACTACTACTATTCCAATTACAGAAGAATCGCTCCTTTTTTCTCAATCTGAATGTATACCAGACAGTTCCATGATAAACATGCTAACTGTTAATAATATAAATTTATGAACACACAAAACCCTCAAATATGCTGCTATTCACAATGCAAGAGACTATGCACATGCAATGACTGTAACTTCACCCATTTACTTGGGACAAGATGCACAATTCATACACGCAATATCAGCCAACACCTAAACACAGATCTCAACACCACCACCAAATTCTAAAGCACACTTAATAACTTCTACACATGTAACACATAATCCTAAAATTTGTTGCCATTCCCAACACGAAAGTTTATGTCTGATGTGTAACTATCCCTTCACTCATCTTCCAGGGACTTAATGCACTAGTAAAAGCATGACACCAAATCCGCAACAGAAACATCCCTTACAGTGGCAGTGTTGGTCCAGACTTTCATTGAAACCCAGAAATCAAAAGCTACAAACAATATGCAACCATACTAACTCCAAACAACAACCCCTCCCAAAACAAGAAAATTCTTTTTTAGTGATGATGAATCTGGCAAAAGAAAAAGGAAAAAGAACTTCTAGCTCTCATGCAGCACCAACCACTGCTATTACCCCAGTGCACAAACACCATTGCTGTCATTAACCCACAAACTCAACTCAATAATAATACCAAATGAACAAGGTCTTTTACACTTCACAAATCAAACTAAATTATCATATCTTAGAAATCTTGCGCAGTATGACAGACCTTGTACAGTGAGAAAAAACAATCTGTGTAACACTGAGCAAAACACACCTGACCCCAGACATATTGGATGTGGAAGTACATATGTCAGGTTACATACTACTTAGAACTGACTACAGAATACAGAAACAAGGAGAAATAGCGATCTTCATCCAAGAAGACCTGGCAACAAATGTCCTTCTCTCTCACTCCAACATAGTGTGTGATATACTAATAATGCTTGTGATTGACCTCAATTTGATCATAGGCATTACCTACTGTCTTGCTGATGTAACTAACTACGGAGATCACTTGAAAGATGCTTTGTTGCACATAAGTCAAACCTCAAATGAGCTCAGCATACAGGCCAATGTATTTTTAGCAGGGGACTTCAATTTTTTAGTCTCAGCTGGCCTGAAAGTTATATCCAGCCTGAAATTAAACAACTGAACAAGAGAGATATGAATGTTCTTCTCAATATCACCAAAGACCTCCTCATACAATAAATTCTTATGCAACCAATTAGAGAAGATAACATACTTGAACTAGTCTTTACCACTAATACAGACTTCATTTACAATGTTCGGGTTATTCCCACTGCTATTTCTAACCACAGCATAAAACAATTAACAAAGAAAGCAATACACACAAAGAACTTCAACCATGACTCACTCCACATAAGCTTGAATTTCAGGAAGGCCAAGTGGAAAGAAATTGAAACTGAAATCCTCAAAACAAACTGGTCTCAGCTTATTGGCAATCCCAATGTTAACGAGATAATGAAGTTTCTGTATGAATAATTAATCAGGATCTGTTGAAAGCATGCCCCATATAAACATGCCTATTCCTGCAAGATTCCATGAGATAGACAGATACTAATGTGTAGCAGAACCAAACTAACAAAACAGCTAAAACAAAAAAACTCTCTTGACAGATGAGATTGAGAAAAGAAAAAAAAACCCATCAAACTGAGCCTAAAACTATCATGAAAAATAAACTTCATAAGGAAACAATGATCAGTGTAAAATATAAAATCTATTTCTAACTTCTTTTTCCACTTTGTTAAATAAAAATCAACTACAAATAACAAGATTGGTTATATAATGGATCATATATAAATGTTACATTTATATATTTGTTTTGCAAGATTTTTGATGTGAAATCATGTGTTGAAACAGATATTGTTGGAATTAAGAATGGTCATTTTGCCAGTTTAGCCAATAAAAACACACGCACTATATATTTGGTGTTACTTTGCTTCAGCGTTATTCATTTTTTACATTAACCTTAATCTTATTTCGGCCAAAGTTCTTTCGTCACACTCCTGTGACCTCATCAGTGGTCCTTTGCTTTCTTCTTTCATATTTGATGAGGTCACAGGAGTGTGACGAAAGAACTCTGGCCGAAATAAGATTAAGATTAATGTAAAAAATGAATAACGCTGAAGCAAAGTAACACCAAATATATAGTGCGTGTGTTTTTATTGGCTAAACTGGCAAAATGCCCATTCCTAAATACAACATATATAAATGATTCACTACAAATATGCAATTTCTCGAGTTGACATTATGACATTGCATTTTCCCAAATGAACTCTTTGATCCCCAAAACTCAACTGCAGAGACACATCTAAAAATTAATAATATGATGGAAGATACTTACAGCTAATGACCTAGATTCAAGCTGAGCACCTTGACCAGATAGTCTCCCAGCCATACTGCTAAAAATGTGCAAAAGCAGCCTCGTGAAACCATTAAAGATACTCTTTCAAATGTCACTAGGTACCGGCAAATTGCCAGAATTACTGAAAGACAGAAGAGTAACACCTATACACAAAGGAGGGTAGCAGAGCTAAAGCTAAAATTTACAGGCCTGTTTCTCTCACATCTCACAAATCATTCCTTGGGGAAAACAACCTCATAGACGACATACAGCATGGTTTTTGAGACTGGACAAAGTTACTGTTAACAACTATTACAGCACCATAACACTATTCTTAATAATCTCTTGAGAGGAAGGGACACTGACTGTATATACTTTGATTTTGTTAAGGCATTTGACAAGTTAAGAGATCTTGGTATCACAGGAAAACTCAGAGAATGGCTCTTTGACTTCCTACATGGTAGGAGCCAATCTGTTGTTGCAAATGGTTATCTCTCTGCAGTCACCTGTGATAAGTGGTATGCCTCAGGGAATGGTCCTAGGACTACTATCATTTATCTTCAACTTATCACAAGTGCACTCATCCAAACTAACAAGTTATGGCAATGATGCAAAAATATCAATGGCTATCCAAACTCCAGAAGATAGTGCCACACACCCCAAAATGAACTAAAGCTCATTTACCAATGGGTGGATTAAAACAATATGAAATTTGACACATGAAAATTTCAGGTTCTTCATTACAGAGGAAATACACACAAATCACAATATTTGACGCTGGAATGATTCAGAGTGCTAATGACATACAGGACTTAGGAGTAAACATTTCAAATGATGCATCTTTCATTAGCCACATCACCAAATTGTCCTCTAAATGCAGACATCTCATAGGATGGATTCTACAAACCTTTGTGACAAGAGAACCAGTAGTTAGCTTAACTCTATGGAAAACCTGAGTTCTGAGCAGGTTAGATTACTGCTCACAGCTTTGGTCTCTCCTAAATTATTCTGTCTCATAGAAGAAATTGAAGGGTTATGAAGAACATTCACCAGTAAAATATCTTTGATTAAAAGCCTCAACTACTGAGAATATTTGAAAGCATTGTGTCTCTACTATCTTGAATGCTGAAGAGAAAGATATACTGTTACATATGTATGGAAAATCCTGTTCCTAACTTTGGCATTAAAGAAAATTCTAATGCATGCACTGTTAGATACTGTCAGCTTCCAAATATACTACCTTCACAACTGAAACCTCCCAACTGTATTGTTCCAGGTTCAGTCCCATTGCACGGCACCTTGGGCAAGTGTTCTACTACTATAGCCTTAGGTCAATCAAAGCCTTGTCAGTGGATTTGGTAGATGGAAATGAAGCCCATTGTGTGTGTATGTGTGTACATTATATATATAAATCAAATGGAAATTGTAGTTAAGATACCCGTGCCGGTAACACGTAAAAAGCACCGTCCGAACGTGGCAGATGCCAGTGCTGGTCTGACTGGCATCCGTGTCAGTGACATGTAAAAGCACCAACCGACCATGGCTGTTTGCCAGCCTCCCCTGGCCCCTGTGCTGGTGGCACATAAAAAACACCCACTACACTCATGGAATGGTTGGTGTTAGGAAGGGCATCCAGCTGTAGAAACACTGCCATATCAGACTGGAGCCTGGTGCAGCCTACTGGCTTCCCAGATCCTGGTCAAACTGTCCAACCCATGCTAGCATGGAAAACGGACATTAAACGATGATGATGATATATATATAAATACTTTATTAAAAAGCAGCAAAAATATATAACAGGGATATGCTGCTGGTGTAGGTAAGATAGCAATGCCTACCCTGAATAAAATAGATTGATAGTAACGTTTTCCTTTTATGGCAAAATATACACCTAATTCAATAAAATTATGAAGGTTACTCTGAATACTATACATAAAATACAAAATATTTTACTTTTTTGTAGATTAGATAGGCATAATTTGCTCCTGCCTTTCAGTCTCAGTATTAAAGCTATGCATAGAACTGCTGTAGTACATGTGCTGCGTACATTCCTACAACAATATTTTCTTTATGCACTATAAAGGCAGAAGTAAATCTACCTCCAACTCAGTCACGCGCTTGTGTTTCACTTATTTTTGGGTGTATTTTACTACATAAACGTCACCAACTGCCTACCTTGAGTAATTTCTGACAGCACATGCCTGATATATAACATTATTATATATTGTTGTTAAATGTCCAAATTTGGTCAAATGTGTTTTTTCAACATTTGATTTTGCTTGCAATACCTGGTTCTTTTGGTCAAACTCGTATCTCTAGCTGCTTCAGATGCCAATATATGAAAATTGTCAGTGTAGTAGAACAGCTTAGCATTTTTCAAAAGTGAAGTAAGTCCCACATATGACAGTTTTACAAAAATATTTCTAACTGAAAATATAAAAGCATGGAGTTACGATTTTATGCACCCAACAAAGTATTATTGTTAAGCTGAAACTGTTGCTAATGGAAAAAGAAATGGAATGGTGAAACTTTTTTTCATTTTCTGAAAAGTCAATGTTTTGGACTTATGATACTTTTGCATAATAGCAACGATATATTTAACATTGTGTGTGTGTGTGGTTAATAAATAAAACATATGTCACAAAAGAAGCACACTCTAAAGAATAGAGCAGTTATTGTTACAACGAAATTGGACATAGAGTTACCCAAGGTTTTACATCCACAAAATTGTTGAAGATTCCATGCTTATTGATGTTATAGTGATTGTTCTGGCATGGATCAAGAATAAGTTGTCAGTATGTTTCTGAAAACCAGGATGTCCACAAAGGTTTTCTCAGCTTTTATAAACCTCCCAACTACACTTCAGAGACACTAAGGTTATTCTGGATGTTTTTGTTGCCTAAACATTTCTCTGGGATCAAACTTAGGTTGCTCTTACCTCTGATGGTACATGTACTATGAGCAGAAACATTTCAGGCATACAAAAGAGATTAAAAGACATGTTTCCTGGTACATATTTTGTACACTGTGGAAACCACTCTCTGGACCTTGTCCTCCAAGAAGTTGGATCTACGGTTGCCATGGTCACAGATGCATTGGACTTTGTTCAGCAATGCACCATTCTTCTGAAAGTGCTATAGATGAGCCTTTGCAGTGAGAATGTCATCATGTTGCAAGCCCATGTCTGTTGCATCAAGGGAGAGAATGCTCAGCACACTTTGCTGTTTAAAGACCTGATTCAATACCACAAAGGTGCAACATCATCTGACACACTGTGATGAAATGCATGTACATAAAAACATGTGCAATGAAAACACTTTAGACATCCTCTTGGAAAATTTCATCACCAAAACCAGTGAGTATGGAAAACTTTGGGGAATGATTTGAAGCATTAAATTTCCATATATAGTAGTATATAGTAATAAAAAATTTTATTTTATCTATGTTTGTTTTGATATTAAGATTGAAATATAATCAGCCTTCTTTATATAAAAATTTGGACTTGAGTTTGCACCCAAGCAAATTTCGTTCCTGGGCCACTGTGTGTATGTATGTATATATATATATATATATATTGTGTGTGTATATATATATATATATATATTTATATACACATGTATATACATATACCTATGTATATACACACATATATATATATATATGTATATATGGTTATCAGTAATAATAAAAGGTGAAATTAATTAATTAGGGATAATTATCAATTACACCAAGTAGATTTCAGCATGTAAAAGCCCCATTCGAGGAAAATTTAAGTAATACTAAGTAATTAAGGGTTTAGCAACGAATTGCCTCACCAACACACCGAATTTAGAAATAGCAGTCAAAGAGATATAGCTATTCCTTCTACTAAAAGGGGGATCTCAGTAAAAACACAGCACTTGAAAGGCAAACACAGACAGGTAAGAAAGAAAGAATGAAATGACGGCAATCCATCATGCAATTTTACGTTACCTACGGACGTACGTTTCGAGATCAAGTTTTAGGATAGCGTAAGAATTAGAAAATTCTACTTTACCCGTACTTCTTCTCTCATCGGCGCAGGATACTACAATTATGAATAATTGTATATTAAATTTTGAGATACTAGAATGCATCATCTCAACTCAGAGCGAGCTAAAGCATGACCAGTACCACGAAATTCAAAGTTTGAATGAAAGTTTGTGTCACCAGCCCCCTTCCACCCGCGTGTAGCCAAGACAAAATGCTGTGGTCATTTACTGGGATAAAATATGGTTATCAGTAATAATAAAAGGTGAAATTAATTAATTAGGGATAATTATCAATTACACCAAGTAGATTTCAGCATGTAAAAGCCCCATTCGAGGAAAATTTAAGTAATACTAAGTAATTAAGGGTTTAGCAACGAATTGCCCCACCACACACCGAATTTAGAAATAGCAGTCAAAGAGATATAGCTATTCCTTCTAAAAGGGGGGTCTCAGTAAAAACACAGCACTTGAAAGGCAAACACAGACAGGTAAGAAAGAAAGAATGAAATGACGGCAATCCATCATGCAATTTTACGTTACCTACGGACGTACGTTTCGAGATCAAGTTTTAGGATAGCGTAAGAATTAGAAAATTCTACTTTACCCGTACTTCTTCTCTCATCGGCGCAGGATACTACAATGATGAATAATTGTATATTAAATTTTGAGATACTAGAATGCATCATCTCAACTCAGAGCGAGCTAAAGCATGACCAGTACCACGAAATTCAAAGTTTGAATGAAAGTTTGTGTCACCAGCCCCCTTCCACCCGCGTGTAGCCAAGACAAAATGCTGTGGTCATTTACTGGGATAAAATATGGTTATCAGTAATAATAAAAGGTGAAATTAATTAATTAGGGATAATTATCAATTACACCAAGTAGATTTCAGCATGTAAAAGCCCCATTCGAGGAAAATTTAAGTAATACTAAGTAATTAAGGGTTTAGCAACGAATTGCCTCACCAACACACCGAATTTAGAAATAGCAGTCAAAGAGATATAGCTATTCCTTCTACTAAAAGGGGGATCTCAGTAAAAACACAGCACTTGAAAGGCAAACACAGACAGGTAAGAAAGAAAGAATGAAATGACGGCAATCCATCATGCAATTTTACGTTACCTACGGACGTACGTTTCGAGATCAAGTTTTAGGATAGCGTAAGAATTAGAAAATTCTACTTTACCCGTACTTCTTCTCTCATCGGCGCAGGATACTACAATTATGAATAATTGTATATTAAATTTTGAGATACTAGAATGCATCATCTCAACTCAGAGCGAGCTAAAGCATGACCAGTACCACGAAATTCAAAGTTTGAATGAAAGTTTGTGTCACCAGCCCCCTTCCACCCGCGTGTAGCCAAGACAAAATGCTGTGGTCATTTACTGGGATAAAATATGGTTATCAGTAATAATAAAAGGTGAAATTAATTAATTAGGGATAATTATCAATTACACCAAGTAGATTTCAGCATGTAAAAGCCCCATTCGAGGAAAATTTAAGTAATACTAAGTAATTAAGGGTTTAGCAACGAATTGCCTCACCACCACACCGAATTTAGAAATAGCAGTCAAAGAGATATAGCTATTCCTTCTACTAAAAGGGGGATCTCAGTAAAAACACAGCACTTGAAAGGCAAACACAGACAGGTAAGAAAGAAAGAATGAAATGACGGCAATCCATCATGCAATTTTACGTTACCTACGGACGTACGTTTCGAGATCAAGTTTTAGGATAGCGTAAGAATTAGAAAATTCTACTTTACCCGTACTTCTTCTCTCATCGGCGCAGGATACTACAATTATGAATAATTGTATATTAAATTTTGAGATACTAGAATGCATCATCTCAACTCAGAGCGAGCTAAAGCATGACCAGTACCGCGAAATTCAAAGTTTGAATGAAAGTTTGTGTCACCAGCCCCCTTCCACCCGCGTGTAGCCAAGACAAAATGCTGTGGTCATTTACTGTGATAAAATATGGTTATCAGTAATAATAAAAGGTGAAATTAATTAATTAGGGATAATTAGCAATTACGCCAAGTAGATTTCAGCATCTACTTGGTGTAATTGATAATTATCCCTAATTAATTAATTTCACCTTTTATTATTACTGATAACCATATTTTATCCCAGTAAATGACCACAGCATTTTGTCTTGGCTACACGCGGGTGGAAGGGGGCTGGTGACACAAACTTTCATTCAAACTTTGAATTTCGTGGTACTGGTCATGCTTTAGCTCGCTCTGAGTTGAGATGATGCATTCTAGTATCTCAAAATTTAATATACAATTATTCATAATTGTAGTATCCTGCGCCGATGAGAGAAGAAGTACGGGTAAAGTAGAATTTTCTAATTCTTACGCTATCCTAAAACTTGATCTCGAAACGTACGTCCGTAGGTAACGTAAAATTGCATGATGGATTGCCGTCATTTCATTCTTTCTTTCTTACCTGTCTGTGTTTGCCTTTCAAGTGCTGTGTTTTTACTGAGATCCCCCTTTTAGTAGAAGGAATAGCTATATCTCTTTGACTGCTATTTCTAAATTCGGTGTGTTGGTGAGGCAATTCGTTGCTAAACCCTTAATTACTTAGTATTACTTAAATTTTCCTGGAATGGGGCTTTTACATGCTGAAATCTACTTGGTGTAATTGATAATTATCCCTAATTAATTAATTTCACCTTTTATTATTACTGATAACCATATTTTATCCCAGTAAATGACCACAGCATTTTGTCTTGGCTACACGCGGGTGGAAGGGGGCTGGTGACACAAACTTTCATTCAAACTTTGAATTTCGCGGTACTGGTCATGCTTTAGCTCGCTCTGAGTTGAGATGATGCATTCTAGTATCTCAAAATTTAATATACAATTATTCATAATTGTAGTATCCTGCGCCGATGAGAGAAGAAGTACGGGTAAAGTAGAATTTTCTAATTCTTACGCTATCCTAAAACTTGATCTCGAAACGTACGTCCGTAGGTAACGTAAAATTGCATGATGGATTGCCGTCATTTCATTCTTTCTTTCTTACCTGTCTGTGTTTGCCTTTCAAGTGCTGTGTTTTTACTGAGATCCCCCTTTTAGTAGAAGGAATAGCTATATCTCTTTGACTGCTATTTCTAAATTCGGTGTGTTGGTGAGGCAATTCGTTGCTAAACCCTTAATTACTTAGTATTACTTAAATTTTCCTCGAATGGGGCTTTTACATGCTGAAATCTACTTGGTGTAATTGATAATTATCCCTAATTAATTAATTTCACCTTTTATTATTACTGATAACCATATTTTATCCCAGTAAATGACCACAGCATTTTGTCTTGGCTACACGCGGGTGGAAGGGGGCTGGTGACACAAACTTTCATTCAAACTTTGAATTTCGTGGTACTGGTCATGCTTTAGCTCACTCTGAGTTGAGATGATGCATTCTAGTATCTCAAAATTTAATATACAATTATTCATAATTGTAGTATCCTGTGCCGATGAGAGAAGAAGTACGGGTAAAGTAGAATTTTCTAATTCTTACGCTATCCTAAAACTTGATCTCGAAACGTACGTCCGTAGGTAACGTAAAATTGCATGATGGATTGCCGTCATTTCATTCTTTCTTTCTTACCTGTCTGTGTTTGCCTTTCAAGTGCTGTGTTTTTACTGAGATCCCCCTTTTAGTAGAAGGAATAGCTATATCTCTTTGACTGCTATTTCTAAATTCGGTGTGTTGGTGAGGCAATTCGTTGCTAAACCCTTAATTACTTAGTATATATGTATATACATATATATGTGTATATACATATTAAAGATGGGGAAGGCCAGTTTACAGGATTACCTCAGGTTTCCCGTCCATAAAGGGTTTAGCTTCATGGCATATCATCAGATCCCAAATCCTATTGGCCCATGACCTCTTAAAAATACGGAGGGGGAAATACCTCACTACTCAAAGGTAACATTTGGGGATTATCTCCCTTTGCTATTGGCTGTGCTGCAATTCTTGTGGGTTTCAAAAAGCTAGCAGGAACCTCTTGAAATCTAAACAGGGTCCAAAAATCTCTGTTTTGGAGTTAAGTTCGAGTGAGTCTTTTAGGATTCTTGCACATTCAGCTGTGCATAACTTGCAACACTTTGTTCATTTGATGTAGGGGCCTGGGTACTCAAGGATTTTCCATGAGACCAAGTATGGAATCCCATCGTCTCCTTTCTGGAACGCTGAAGGAGGACCTGTCGTTGGAGAAGCGTTGCTTAAAAGAGTTCCTGGGACATCCAGTGTATCTCCATGGGTGTGTTGTCAGTGCTGTACCTGCTGGTATTGTTGTTGTTGTTGGAGCTGGGACTGGTGGTGTTGGTGTTACTGGAGGTGGTGGTGGTGTCAGTAATGGTATCACCACTGCCCATTATGCTGAAGGCACTCTTGTTGCTATTGTTGTCCGCATCATTAGTGGGAGAGTTGCCATTGCTGCTAGAGGTGTCATTAGCTGTAGTTCCACTAGTATTTCTGCTAGGGCTGCTGCTGTTGCTATTGCTGCCATTATTGCTGTTATAGCTGGTGGTGGCACTGGAGCTATTGCTGCTGCTGTAGGGGTTGTCAGGTCTGCTACTGTGGAAGTTAAGGAAGCGGTTGGTAATGCTGGTGCTGATGTCAATACTGCTATTGTTAGTATAGGCAGCGAGCTGGAAGAAACGTTAGCCCACCTGCCGCTACATTCTGAGTTCAAATTCCGCTGAGGTCAACTTTGCCTTTCATCCTTTTGGGGTCGATACATTAAGTACCAGTTATGCACTGGAGTCGATGTAATCGACTTAATCCATTTTTCTGTCCTTGTTTGTCCCCTCTGTGTTTAGCCCCTTGTGGGTAGGTAAAGAAATAGGCAATACTGCTATTGTTATTAGTGTTGTTACTGCTGTCAATGCCATCGGGGGAACTGTCAATGCTGTCATTGGTGCTGTTATTACTAATGTCATCAGCTGTGGTGATGGTGGCAGTGTTGATGGTTCTGTTCTCATGTCTACAGTTGCTACTGCTTCTACCGGTGGTATTGCCAGGATTTGCTAGTACTTTGGCTTCATAGACCACCTCTTTGATTTCATAGTGGCTTCCCACCGGGCATCTGTTGTAGTCCCTGCATGAACATCCTGCCTTTTCTTGTGGCCTAGGGGCACTAACTAGGATGCTTTTAATATTGGGGACACAGTTAAACAAGACTAATGTTATGCCTGGTGAAAATGGGCCTATACCTATGGCAGCTAGTGAAATGGTTATCTCTTAATTTAAGGAATATTCTACTTACAGGTGCTTTTGTGTTAAGAAAGAGGCGGGGCAAACCAAATGGTATTTCTGCTGCACTTCTTTCTGTGGTTGTTGGGTTCTGGCATGTAGAAGATGTGATCCCTAAATCTGCTGGTAGCTAGGGCCCCATTATAGTATGGTGTTGCTGCATCAAAAATCTCTTGGTTGGAGGAAAGGTTCGTAATCCTCTTACTAATACCCCTTACCAGGTATTTTTAACACGATGGGTGGGTGGCAGGAGGCTGTGTTGATGTATGTTAACCTCTCATTTGGTTTGACGTAGGGCCTGTATGTACCAGAGCTGAAGTCATGTCTAAGAAGTCTGCAATTGTGAGGTTGGTCTTTATGGTGATTTTCAATCCCATAGAGGCAAGCATGGTGATTAGATCTTTTCTAAGCCTGTCTAATGTATGCCCATTTGCTCCCCTAGAGATGGCCTGGGCATCATCTCTGTAGAGGCCAAAGAGGACAGAAAGGAACTTTTTCCGAAGGGTATCGAAAATATACAACCCAGTGAGGTCACATATGTCAGTGCTGTCAAAGGCGCCCATAGGGTCGGATTGCTTGACCCATGCCAAACTTTTGAGCATCACTGTCTTTCTGGCATGCATAATGACTTCTGTATCTCTGTCGCTAATGTTAGTGGGGCCCCTAGCGAAAGAAAACACTTTGGCCAGTAGTCCTTTGGTATAAACTGGTAAAAGTCAACTATATCGAACTGGGTGCACCTTGCTCTGCCTCTTCCCTTGTTGGTGTTAAACCATGCAGTCGCTTCGTTGGTGTTGCGCCATAGGGAAAGGTTGGTGGCCCTCCTTATGTCATTATTGATGTCAATATGTGATTACTCACCAGACTGATCTTGGATTTGGCCAGATTGATCAGGTGGCATTTCGGATTTGAGGAAAAGTTCAGTTTATGAAGGCATTTCTTTTAGCTAAGATCTCTACCCTATCCGCTATCTCTAGTTCGTTAGCTTATTTTTTGGCTTCACTGTTGATGTGTATGGGGAAGCACACCTATAATCTAGTGTGATATTATTTTCTAGTAATCTATCGTGATCTAGGATGTCTATCCTATATAAGATTTTCGTCTTATCAGAGAAGATTAGGGACCTGAGTTTTTTAACAATTTAATGTTGGCCCAGAGCTTGTGTTGGATGGAGGAAGAGGACTTAGAGAATTTTAGCTTGGGAAGGGTTCAAGGTCCTTGATTTTGAGTGGGTGTTTCCTCAGTCTAATTCCATAGCTGCTGTCCTTCAGGGATGATGTGGTTAGGTCATGGTAGAATGCTTTCCACCTCATATGCCTAATTACATATGCATGGGTGTATAGCTCATTGGATGGCATGGGTATATTTTTAGTAGAGTAGCCATGATCAAATCATTCCATATTTATAAGAGACCCGTGGTTTCCATAAATATGTATAAGCAGAGCCTACTGGTCAGCTATTTAACACAAACCGTGTATATGAAGCTGAGGTCACCTCAGTTCTAAAAACATGTAGCTAGAATTACATGTTTTTTAGTAAAACAGTAGAGTATGACTTAGGAATATTTGGTTGAGTGATCACTTAGAGATCTTGTTTGAGAATTCTTTCGACAATATGAGGCAGTGTCTTCTAGAAGCATCTTCATTTTACAATATTTAAAGAATGAAGGTATTCAATAATGAAGTTGACTGGATTCATGCCATAGTGCCAAGTTGTCAGGAGTTTCTTCTGATAAGGTTCTGCAGTAATCTTGAAAGGCCATTTTATGAGTAGCATATCTCTTTTGCAATCTTTCGTATTCTTTCAATGGGTTGACTACAAATTAAAACTTGACATACATGGATGGTGGGAAGCAGGGTGGAGTGGGGTGGAATGCTGGACATAGTTTTGTATGGAAAGAATTGGTTTTCTATGGAAGAAGACGTTTATCCAAGATGTCACACTGTGATTGTACACTGAACTTCTTAAACACCAGCAACTTGAAAACTTCATGGTGCTGCTGATAATATACCATCTCTTCATTGCAGGGTTTTCATCAACATTTCATGTAAAATTTTGTTTTAATATGGTTGCAGGAAGAAGACGTATCCAGAAAATAACTATGGCAGCGAACTCCAGAGAGAGAACTATAACCTGGCATGAAATCGACAACCTTCTATATTTCTTTTATGAAGAAACAACATCTTTAATTCCTGATCTTTGGGAACAAAAGTCAAAATCAAATAATGAGGTGTCTGTTATTCATTGTGCCTATTCTAGATTGAGTCAATTATTAGCAAAAATCCATTCCAAACATGTAAAACTTGATTCCAATCAAGATGATGACTACTTTTATAACCTTCTGTCTGATGTCATTGGTAATTTCCCTGAAGTAAAAGTCAGTATTATGGCACAAGATGAAAATATTCTACTTGAGAGTTTAGTTAAGGAACAACTTGACCTTTGTGAGACTTTTGTTCAGTTACAATTATCCAGAGAAGGACCTCCAACATTTCAACCTGAGGTACTCACTCAAATATCAGGTGCTTCAGGCAATGCCATTTTAAACATTAATGAGCAAGACCAGGTTGGTGCATCTTTCAATCTACCATGCAAGCTGAAACTGGACATTTATTCTGAAGATGTAAATACGTGTGATGTTGGTGCTGTCATAACAGTTCAGAATCATGAAAACAACAATGAGGACGTGACTGCAGTGTGTGATAACTACTCAAAGTACTTACTCTGTGTCAAAGAACCAAGTAGAGACATCTGTTCTGGTGATCAAAATAGAATCCAAGAATATGTTGCTAACATATTTTACCAATGTTTTAATAAAGCTGCGTATTTAAAAATCACGTCAGTGGCCACCACATTGATTTTTACAGGTGAGTCATTATTTTTATTGTTTACTGAATCTGTAAATTTACCACATCTTTTAGATTCAATATGAGCTAATGAGAGGTTCTGTACATGAGCATTTACCAGCTAGAAACAGCAGCCAAATCTTCCTCATCACACTCTGCTGTGTTAAGGAATAATGCTAATAGATCTTCATTGATTTCAGCAATGAATGTTTTGTTGTTCAAGCTGAACCTCCTACTCATTGAATTATAGTGAATATTCTGCAAACATGTGTATTCTTAATATAATCATCAGAGTGAGTCAGTGTGACAAGGCATAACCTTTGAATTACAGACACGATCTATCTACAGGGTTTCCATACAGTTGCTATGCACCCAATTGAACTCTCAAGGCTTGGATGATCCTGAGACTATGGTAAAAGACAATTGCTTTAGATATCATGGAGAGGGATTGAACCTGAGACCTTGTGGTCACAAAGTAGACTTTTTAACTTCTGGCCATGATCCTTGAGTAATGATGTAATTCTGTAATTACTTGTCTGGGTAAAAATACAGACTACTCATGGCTGCAATGCTGTTGATTATATATCTTCTGCTGCTCAGTCACATTTAACTTATTGTACTGTATTATCTAACTTCTGCCATTCAGTCACATTTTACCAGTTATAGTGTATTCTGTACAAAGGCTACTGTACAGTGTGTTGATGTACAGAATAACAAATCTACAAGTCAACAGTTCATATTCTATCAGCAGTACTGTGTTGCCTATGATCAAGAACACACTTGACTGTTAAATAGTTCAGTCTACCTAGTTGTAAGAAGGGAATACCTCAACACTGCAAATATCAGTATAATAATACTGATGTGTGTTTCATTAGCTCACTGTGTTCAGCTCCACCTCCTGGGTTGTTGTTTAATCTCAGGCTAACTTTAATTGAGCAAACCAATGATTTAAAGTATTTCAACCATGGCCATCCTCTCTTTTTTAAGCTATCTTGAAATACATTTTCTAATATATCCTATAAGATGGTACAGTGTGACTGTATGAAGATTTTGCTGCTATTTTTAGCAGGTCAAGTGAGCAACCACATATAGTATTTCTTAACTAGAGTGCATGACCATTTTGTATGATATATTTTAAATCTGTTTTAGGCTAATTCTTTGATTTGAATGATAATTTTTTTCTTACAGTTTTCCATCTATGCTAAAATAAATAAACCCAATTAAAATTTGTTCCAATTAATTATATTTCCTTTTGTTTTGTTAAAATAAAAATGTTTTCTTGTTATTTTGTAATTTTTAATTAACCTGGTATTGTTATTTTAAAAATAAAGCAATACCTGATTATAATGGCTGTAGTTTCAAGTATTTGATCAGGTGACACACATTGCTCCTATCTATTTATCTGAAAAGGAGTACTGCCTCACAGATTATTTGCTCAAAATCTTACAAAGACACGTTGATGTTTAGCATACTCTAGATGGATGGTGAGAAGGATATGGTGCAAATTCCCGTTCATGAAGAAGGAATCTCAAGTAAAATGTTGAGAAATCCTGTTACAAAGTTTCTATTACCATATTGGCATGAAATAGCAGAAGATTCCCACTCTCTCAGGCTGAATTTTCTTGATATTTTATGTGGAGTTGACATGTTCAGTGATGAGTTAATGACTCAGTGTATTGTAGGAGATACTGCTCAGTCTTGAGTTAATATTATTCAGTATTTTCTTTCATTATTTGTTGAGTCCAAAAGAAGCACTGCCCATGTCCTTTGCAGGCCTTCCAAGATTTGTGAAGTTGGTGCCACTAACGTTCAGTTGCAGGTCAACTCCTGCAAGACAGACAGAAACACAGAGAAAATCCTAGAGGGAAGATGTTCTGGAGGTATGAGACCATCATCTAGTTGTGAGGAACAGAGACCATTGTAGTAGTATAAAGCAACAGTATACATAAAGAGTTGAATAATAAAACAAAGTATACTGCACTGTGTCTGGTTTACTGCCAATGCTAGATCTATATAATTACCCCTTAAATTTAAGTAACTAATTCATTATTTAAATCTTTCTTCATCACAGAAATTATCTTTCATGTTGGTAAATTTCAGTTTATGATAAAACCAGAGTGTTATGTGTGTTAGCATAGATAGCAAATAAAATTGGCATGGAGAATGGCGTGGAAAATACCATAAAAACTTGTTAATTATTATATTCCTTCAATAAAGGTCAATTTGGCATCCCTATGGACACTATTCTATTCTCCATTGTACAAGCATTGAACCAGTTTATGGATAACCAAGTAACAGAGAGCTGTCTCAAAGAAATACACATTGTTGATCGTTCTCCTGAAACTTGTAAAGTCATGGAACAGTTCCTCACTATATACTGGCCAAAGAACATATCACCAAGGTAAGAGAGTTATACAAGGTGTAGTAGTGTAGGTAGCTAAATAGTTGAATGATCTCCCTTGCAAGAAAGATTATAGAGTAACTTCTCTTTTCTAAGTTTCTCAAAGCATCTGTGTCATGAAACATGATACTTAATTATTCAAGAAGCTTATCAGTTCTCTTGGAAATTTCTAGAATGTCTAGTATTCCATTACTAAAAACAGATTGCTAACCTGACTTTTCGCATCATTGCTATGTCTGTCTATTACTCTATGCCACATGACTGAAAACCACCACTTAGCTGTTATTTCTACATTTTCTATCTCTGAACTTTCTTGCATAGATTACTTCATTCAACTAGATTCTACAATTTGATTCTATGTATCATCATTGACCAGTAAATAAAATATATTTTATGTAGTACTAGCAGTATCGCCCGGCGTTGCTCGGGTTGTAAGGGAAATAACTATATAAGCATTTTTAGAGAGTTATAGCAAAAAAATGCATTAAAAATTGAAAAAAAATTAAGGTAAATTTTTTTTAAATCGTTGACACATCGTAGATATTTTTAGAGAGTTACTTCCCTTATATAAAAGCGAAAAAAATGCATTCAAATGGAAAAATATGATGGTAAATTTTTTTTAAATCGTAGACTCATCGTAGATGCACGCTAATACCCAGAAGGGCTCGATATGAATCACGACTATAAGATACCCGCTTTTGGTTAAACTGCACGGCAAAATGTGGGAGTAGTTACGAATCTAAATCGAAGGGGACAGACACACAACTTCACTCTTATATAAAGATGCTTATTTTTTTTCAGTCATAGAGTTAGATTTATGAAGGTCTTCAGTAGAAAATCCTTCGAATTCTGACTCACTGCTTGATATAATGAAATTCGTATCCATTTTTTGTCAGAATTACAAATTTTGAAAACACAATAGGAACAAATTTCGGAAAAAAACCTCCCATAATTCACGGAATTAAAATTACACTTCGATTTTTGTACAAAATTGTATTTGAAGTGTTTACGAAGTATAATACGTGTTTTCACGAATTTACTAAAGAGATTTACTCTGATATTCTCATTTAAATATGAATAGGTAAATTCGGGCGGTTTGGTAACGAAAGGGTTTATATAAGTGTCATCTGTTTATACATAAACACTGTTTCATACTTTCAGTTTAGTCTTGCTCAAATCACTCTGTCGCTAATTTACTCTCTTCCAAGAACATTTTCACTCACTGTTATCTGTTAGCTTCCCATACATTTTACTCATGTATCTATCAGCGTGATAGACAGAAACAAATATTACATTTACTTTCATTTTATTCGTCGCACACTGTGTGTGTGCGTTTGCGTGTGGTGTAAACCAGACTAAGAAAAGCATTTGACACACACACCAGAATGTGAGTTTTCTGTAAATTTTGCTTAATTGGAGTTTAAATTTTAAAAACTGGACCTGGCATGACGTGATGCATTGTACTCTCAAAAATGCTAGGTAAATTGTAATTGAAGAAATCCTATATTGTAGATTTGTATAACTCCCAAAGGGAGGCAGATAAAATCTGCCTTTTATAATAAGATATATATATATATATATATATATATAGATCTTGAATTTATTCTTTCATCTCTGTATGAACTCTTTTATTAACATACACACAGCCACATCAACACCTTGTACTGACTATATATTCTCACTACAAAGGTAAGAACTGTAACTGTATGAAATGTTATCTCTTATTATAAAAGGCAGATTTTATCTGCCTCCCTTTGTCAGTTATAGAAATCTACAATATAGGATTTCTTCAATTACAATTTACCTAGCATTTTTAAGAGTAGAATGCATCGGGTCATGCCAGGTCCAGTTTTTAAAATTTAAACTCCAATTAAGCAAAATTTACAGAAAACTCACATTCTGGTGTGTATGTCAAATGCTTTTCTTAATGTGGTTTACACCACACGCACACGCACACACACAGTGTGCAACGAATAAAATGAAAGTAATTCACTGTGTGTGTGTTGACAGGTAGACAATAGAATGCGATGGCGATGTAATATTTGTTTCTGTCTATCACGCTGATAGATACATGAGTAAAATGTATGGCAAGCTAAGAGATAAGAGTGAGTGAAAATGTTCTTGGAAGAGAGTAAATAGCGAGAGTGATTTGAGGAAGACTTTACATTAAATAACCGTAGTGGCTTGTATATATATATATATACATACATAAGACAGTAAGGTGTGATTTGAGGGAGATTTGGCTGCTATTTCTACCATGTCTAGCTGCCATGTAGGGGACTCCCTCATAGGCTCATACATACATATATACATAGATAAGACAGTAAGGTGTGATTTGGGGAAAATTTGGCTGCTATTTCTACCAGGTCTAGCTACCATGTAGAGGTCCCCCTCATTGGCTCATATATAATATACATACATAAGACAGTAAGGTGTGATTTGAGGGAGATTTGGCTGCGTTTCTACCAGGTCTGTTAGGCCTTCTCATGTAAACTCAAGCTTTCTCATGCCTTGAACATAAGACCAAAGCAGAGAATGTATTCTTTTATTCTTCTGCTTTTTCCAGCCATTGGTCTGTGGCCATGCTGGGGCAATGCCTTGAAGAATTGTAGTTTAATGAATCAACTCCAGTTTTATTTTTGTAAGCATTGTACTTATTCTATCTGTTTCCTTTGTCAAACCACTAGGTGACAGGGATGTAAACAAACCAACATTCGTTGTCAAGCAGTGGTGGAGGACAATCACAAGCACAGACACGCACACACACACACATACATGCATACACATATACACACATACATATATATATTGCAGCGTGGAAGGTGTTTGTAAGCCATTTAAGAAACACACAAAAACCGTTAGATTCACTTCAACATTTAAATTTAATTTGCCAAAATATATTCCTCGCTTTGAGACCGCGACCTGTTCACTGACAAAAATATCGTGCTAACAGGTCGCGGTCTCAAAGCGACGAAAATATTTTGACAAATTAAATTTAAATGTTGAAGTGAATCTAACGGTTTTTTGTGTGTTTCTTAAATGGCTTATAAACACCTTCAACGCTGCAACTGTTTTCGTTCCAGCACACGATCTCAGATCAAGTCACTTGCTATGCATGTACATCTCTGTAACTATATATATATTTATATATATATATATATGTATATTGGTAAAAACAGTAAGATAACAAAAGAAAGAAAGAGACCTCAATATTATGTAAATAGAGGAAATCTTTATATATAAAAGTGAGGTTGTGTGTCTGTCTCCTACGATTTAGATTCCTAACTACTCCCACATTTTGCGGTGCAGTTTAACCAAAACCGGGTATCTTATAGTCGTGATTCATATCGAGACCGTCTGGGTATTAGCGTGAGTCTACGATTTTAAAAAAATTTACCATCAATTTTTCCCATTTTTAATCCATTTTTGACATATATAAGGGAAGTAACTCTCTAAAATTTATTATTAAATCTCAGAACGTAAAAAGCTACAGTAACACCCCTCCCCCTTTGTGGTTAGCCATATTGAGATGGCTATTATACTTTACATCTCTAAAAATGCTTATATAATTATTTCCCTTACAAACCCGAACAACGCCGGGCGATACTGCTAGTAGTTATATAAAAGTTTTACAATGATGTCACTGTTTTATCAGAAAGAATCTTATTCTTCAAAGGAGAATCAATTATTTCATTGTAAATATATAAATACATTCCCTCATCATTATTTTGTGTCTATTTTTCATGCTGGCTTATTGGGCATCAGATGCTGCTCATCTATGTCATTTAGGCTTGGTTTCTCTAGTTTCTAGCTGCTCTTCCTATCACCAGCCACTTAACAGATTCTACTGAATGTTTTCTTGTAGCACCAGCGCTAGAGAGGTAACTATGTCCTTAGTGAAACAGGACAAAAGGTACCTCTCAAACTTGCACTTTCTCCACTCATTAACCATCCATTTTTCACAAACTCACACACACATACGTATATTCTAGGTTCTATGTTGCTACCCTACTAAAAACCTTTATTTTTAAACTAAAGATAGGAAAAGTTTAATGGCTGAGTTGATCAGAACATTGTTGCCATTATCGAGTTTTATAAAGATTCACAGATCAAATCCAGTCCAGGATCATGTGAGTATCAAGTCATAAGACACTTGATTGGTTGGGGATTTAACCAACAACAATATAATGCTCATAGTAACATTATTTATACAATATGTTTATAAGATGAGACTGAAGAATTTCATCTTATTAACAAACGTTACTTGATTTGTCATGGCATTATCTTAATTGATATTTGCTTGATCCTGCTATCATTTAATTATAATCTTAAGAGCAGTTCCAGAAATTTGATTAATGAAATATTTTTTCCTCATCACATAAATATTATAGTATTATTAAATCATTCCATCACCACTACTTTAGTTATGATATCAGGAAGTGAACTTATATCTTTTTGTGTAGATGGCAACCCTAGGTAATGTTCCTGAGTTACAGTAATATTAATAGTGACAATAATGTTGATATTGTAATTAACACACGTAAAGAAATTTTTTTATTTTTCAGAAAAACTTACCAGCCACACTCAGTAAATAGGATCCCAAGATTCCAAAATACTTCAGTGAATTCAGCTGTCCAGAGTTTGGATTATTCCACACATCAGCTAAACAACCTTAGTTTGCATGGAAACCACAGGTCAGTGGCAACTCCCAAAAGGTTAAAAACGAGAAGTATGCATGCTTCTGGGGAACGCAGGGATCAAAATCAAGAATGTCAAATTTGTTTCCAGACATTAACATGTAAAAAGACGCTGAATTGCAAGCATAGTTTTTGTCAACATTGTTTAGATACCTGGTTACACATAAAAAAATCTTGTCCTTTATGTCGTGCACCAGTATACCCCTAACCCTATACAAGAATTGATCCTGAAATACTTGCATACTTCTATCTATAAGTCTGTGATTAATAAATATGTTAATATTTATCTCTTTCTACATGTTGTTGTTGAATGCATATATGATCCAAGGTGACATCATAGGATATTTGAGAAGACCAACCACTGTAAGCTTTGAGCTCTTTATCTGAGAGTGAATAAAATATAGATATTGAGGTTACTTCAGCTGTAGATTGTACTCTATTCTTGCACTTAGTCTGAAAGAGAAAGTCTTGTTAAGTTAGTTACAACCTGGCAAGAAAAACACTTCAGATTTCATTGTGCACTCCTCATGGTGACCTAACTCATCAAACATTTCCTATGAACTAATTGTTACTGGCATAAATCTTTAGCTGTTTCTTTAGATCCTTCCAAGCCTGTTTGTTTTCTCTAATAGCCCTGTCAAAAACATTGTTCCACCACCACGTTATTTTGCGTCGAGAGGGGACTTTGCACCATCCACAGATCTGGTCTGTGGCCCTCAGCAGGTTGTCCTGTAGAAACCTCCAGTTGTCCTCCAGATCGTGTGAAGCCATATACCCTTCTATTTCGTCAAAGTCTTCGAGTAATATGTCTCTGAATCTCTGTCCACTTGCAGGATCTTTAAGCTTCCAGACCCTTCTCCTCCATGCTGGTCGTCTTCTGGGCATCCACTTAGCCCTGATCCTGAAGTCACTAATTACCAGTCTATGTTGTGGTGTACATTCTTTGCCTGGGAAGGTTTTGGCATTTATAAGCAGCCATCTTTCCCTTTTTCTGGCGTGGATGTAGTCAATTTGGTTAGTGTGTCTGCCAGAATGGTAGGTGACTAGGTGACTGGCAGGTTTCCTGAAGTTAGTATTGCAAACCATAAGATCATTTGCATTGCAGAACTCCAGCAGCCTGGTTCCTCCACATTGCGGGAACCAAAACCGTAGCCTCCATGTACGCCATGGAAGCCCCCTGTATGTTGTCCAACATGTACATTGAAATCACCAGCCACAAAGAGTAGGTCCCTGTCATTTGTCAAATGAGGTAGTCTGCAAGAGTGTATCGTAGAATCGGTCTTTCTGTCTATCGGGTGGCCCTGGCTGAGGTCGAGATAATGGTTGCTAACCCATGATGAAGCACTAATCTAATTTTAAGTATTCTGTCGCATACTCTGACTACCTCGATTACCTTATCCACCCATTTCTCCGCAAGAAGTATACCCACGCCCCCGACCCCGTCAGTTTTCCCTGTCCAGAAAATCTTGTACCTGTGTTCTTTGCCTGTGAGGAACCTAGCAGAACCTCCTCTCCACCTTACTTCTTAGATGCAGCCCATATCGACACATCTCCATTCAAGCATCTCAATAATCTCACCAGACCTACCTTTCAGTGTGCTGAGGTTGAGAGTGCCAACCCTGAGGGTGTGAGAGGTGTGGACCTGTGAAACCTTGGGACAGGGCACAGCAGTGTCATGTACTTGAAAAGGGAGCTCGCATTTGACAATTCATAAACAAACAATACAATAGCCTTCAGTTCAACCTGCATACACAACACTATCATATTTTTGCATTATATGATCACTACCTTACATAGTAGATAAACCCTAAGTAGGAGTGGGGTTGGTGTAAAGCCTTTAGAAATGTTCATGGGAGACAACCAAAGGATGACAAAAGATAGGAATTTCCAGTACAGGTGGAGGGTGTGGGGGTGAGAGCATCTTCTGGATACGTATTCTTTCGGCAGAGGTATTAAAAATCGAGTAGGGGAATCTGAGTGTGTGCGCTAGTTTATATAGGGTGGTGGCAGTAGTGGTGATGGAAGAAGTCTTTGTGATGCTAGTGGTAATCGAAAGAGAGACAGAGACAGACAGAGAGAAGCCGAGAGAGATACAGAGTGAGGCGGAGAGAGGGGGTAGTGGCAGAACACGAGGGAGAAAAATATTCTTTTGGGATTTGTGCAGCATAATTTAACGAGACAGCAAATGTTGATAATAGTAAAATAGAATTGAAAAATCTGAGAGTTTTCAGTCAGCCAATCTAAGACAAAATTAGAGAAAAATTACTGTGTGATAAACTTTAATAGATGAATGAATGAATATGTTGTGGTTAAGGAAATGCGTGAACTAAGGTTATCTTAAGGCAACAACAAGGAAGACGAAACTATTGAAACTATATTTACATGATGACATGGTACGGAAATAGACAGAATAATGAAAAGAACTAATAAGGGGTTTATGATCTGAGCAGAAATAGAAGAGTAGATGAACGAGGTTGAAAAGACAAAACTTCTTATCTGAGCATCTTCTGAGATTCGTATTCTTCGGCTGGGGTAGACCTAATGTATTCCATTCAGTCTAGGTTGTTGATGTTTATGGCTGTCAACGTTGTTGTGGGGTTTGGTGTTAGTGTGTTTGTGTTGATGCTTTTGTTTTATGCAGGTGTTTTGGTTTTGGGAGTGGTAAACCTCCTGCTTTGTTTGTCTGCTTCTCTATTCTTTTTCCCCCTTTTTCTCCTTCTTCCTGTGGCCTCTTGCCAATCCTCTGTGTCGTCTTCATCTGATGACATGTCCGAGGAATCAGAAGGTGGGAGGGGAAGTTTATTGGGGTCTATTTCTGAGTGTGTTGACTTTGTTGTTGGTGTTGGTGCTGGTTGGTGACAGTTGGAGTGTGGTGTATGGGTTTTTGGGGTTGGGGTATGAGTTTTTTTGGTTTTCGCTTCCTCCTTTGAAGTTGATGTTGTTGTTGATGGTGTTGTTTCTGTTCTTGGTGGCGCTGGTGGTGGTGTTGTTTGGTTGGGCTGACTTGTTGGTTGCTGATGTTCCTTCATTAGTTTGTAGAGCTGTTTAACTAGTTGTGCATATGGTGGTGTGGACAGCAATGCTGGTGTTTTGCACAGTTTTTGGTTTTCTTGTGGTTGTTGTTTTTCATGATCTTGTTGTTGTTGTTGCTGTTGTTTCTGTGCTAGTGGGCAGTTAATTTTAAGTGTGTTTTACTACCACAAATGCAGCAACATAGCTTTCTGCCTTCGACAGCCACATGTAAATCCTCTCTCAACTGGATCTGATGTGGAATTTTTTCAGAAAATCATTGGATTAATTTGAGCGAGAATTTCGATTTCTTGGCCAATCCAGTTTTGCTGGTCCATGACAGCGATTTCCAAGATATGGATTTCATCCTCGATGTCATAGCAAATGGCAGACACGAGCTATTTTATTTCTTTTTCAGGAGGCACATTCTTTATTTTAATTTTTCGACCCTACAACCAAGGTATATAGGGATCATCAGTAAATTTTCAAATTGGAAGGACTTTTTGAGAGGTCCTTGACTCATTCTTCACTGTTGAATCGAACTTCGATCATGACAAATCTGTGTCCCCTCATGATGTAGTCTTTAAAGGCCCATATAGACCTTAAACATTTTTCAACATTTTCTTGAGTGGCCTTTTCGTATAGCCTTCTTTTAGGTTGAGTGTCCTGTAAATAATTGGGGTTTTTTTTTTCCGATTTTTCCCATGATGTTTTGTGGTGTCTGTAGTTGTATGCTGAGGTCGTCTTTTTTTAACATTGCTTTACAGGCGAGCAGTTTTTCTTTGGAAAAGAACATGACTCTTTTCTTTAACTTTAAAGCTTCGGCAAAAGTGTTTTCACTATTCGTGTTGTTTGTGGTGGTGATGACAGTAGTGGTGGTAGCAATGGTTTATAGTAGCAGAAGCATTCGTGTCTTTTGAGGCCGATGTGCGTTCACATGGAATGGCTTTGCTTTCAGCTTCCTTCGCCTGTAGCGCAGGAAGTCGGCCTCATGGTTTCGCTTAGCCATATTTGTTTAGAAATATGGCAAGGAAATCAAAGAGGATATAAATATAAATAGGTTTGAAACTGCCCCTAGGGGCCAGTTCCTCCCTTGAAAACACACTCAAACAAAAGCTGGGTCTTTACACACCTTGTGTGCAAAAATTGAAACAAAATGTGTGCAATAAAAGGTTGAAAAAAGGGGTTACCTGCGGAGCCGATGCGACATCACGTCAGTCGATAGATAGATATATTTCTTTATTGGCCACACAGAGCTGAATACAGAGGGGACAAAATACAAAGTTGAGCTTTTCTTTTTGGGAAGAAGAGAAGAAAAAATATTTTAAAAAGTGGGTCGAATTCCGATCAAAAGTGATCGTGGAAAAAAAAGAGTGGGGCTGATCAATAGGGATCATGTATCACAGAAATGTCAATGTAAAAAGGGAAAAAAGATTAGGTTTATCTGTGGAAAGAAAAGACCATGGGAACCTTGGGCAATAGTGTCATGCAAAAAAACACATTACAGTAAGTGACTCTCTTTTTTCATTTTTTTTTTTTTTTTGTTTCATAGGATTATACTCAAGCTGGCTCCATCATTCACACATGCCATCCTTGCTACATTCACCCATCTTTTTTTGAAACATTCACTAACCAAAACTTCCCTCTCTACTCTCACCTTCCTCTTCAAGTGATACTTGAAGAAGTTGAGAGATTGACCAGAGAGGAACGTATTTGTCTCTAGACCTTTCAGATGCGTCCACTATACACATTCTTTCACCATAGCCACAAGTACAATAAAAATGGCTCTTCCATCCCATTTCAAGGACAATATTCACGATAGACTCGGTTGACAAACTGTTTCGTCCCACACGCGATAACAGTCATTCAACATAGTCCCGCAAGTCGAAAATGGTTGGACACTGTACGAGTGCATGCATGACAGTTTCGTTGCTCTGACTGCATCTCGGACAGATCAGCCCCATGTTTATCGAGCCATGCCTGTAGAGCTTATCCCAAATGGATAACGCTTCTTGATAGCACTGCCAGGCCAGGGATCTCTGGAAGTTGTCCATAGGT
>NC_043010.1:32718653-32746153 GCF_006345805.1 Octopus sinensis
TAGACTCGCGGTCGTAGGATCGCGGTTTCGATACCCAGACCAGGCGTTGTGAGTGTTTATTGAGCGAAAACACCTAAAAAGCTCCACGAGGCTCCGGCAGGGGGTGGTGGCAATCCCTGCTGTACTCTTTCGCCACAACTTCTCTCACTCTTTCTTCTGTTGGCCTGCTCGCTTAGCCAGCGGGGTGGCGTCATTTGATGGCTAATACAATGCGAAGCACATTGTGACCAGCGATGTGTAGCGACATCTGATAGCCTGGTCGGTCACGGGGATCACGGTGATATTTATATATACTTGCTGCATGCCCTGACATGTGTGGAGTGCAGCAGATGTATGTGTTTTATATGTATCAGTCTGAGTCTAATACTTGTGTAACAACCAGTGCAAAAGTTTAACCGTAGCATCACAATTCGGATGATGTGTAAATCATCCAATGACCAGCCAACCAGGTCGCAGATGGTGGAAATGCCACATCCATGGTCACAAATTTGTCTGCAATCAAAATCCTTTATTTCTAATTTAAAAATAGTAAAAGCTTAAAGGCTGAGTGGATCTGAGGATTTTTAGCATTATTAGTTTTATAAAGATTCACAGTTCAAATCCAGTCTAGGATCATGTGAGTATCAAGTCATAAGACACTTGATTGTTTGGGGATTCAACCAACAACAGTATAATGCTCATAGAAACATTATCTATATAATACTTTTATAAGACTGAAGGATTTCAGCCTATTAATTTCTCAAATGTTACTTGATCTGTCATCTCATTATCTTAATTGATATTTACTTGACCCAATTATCATTTAATTATGATCTTAAGAACAATTCCAGAAATTTTATTAAAGAAATGTTTTCTCCTCATTACATAAATATTATGGTATCATTAATTCACCCCATCACCACTGCTTATAATCATGATATCAGGAACTTGACTTATATTCTTTTATGTGGCTAGCAACCCTAGGTAATGTTCCTAAATAACAGTAATGTTAATATTGTAATTAAGACATTTAAAGAAATTCCATTTATTTATTTCAGGAAAAGTGATAAGCCACGCTCAATAAATAGGAACCCAAGAAGATACCAAAATGCTTCAGTGAATTCCACTGCCCGAAGTTTGGATAACTTCACAAATCAGCTAAACAACTGTAGTTTCCGTGGAAACCACAGGTCAGTGGCAACTCCTAAAGGGACAAAAAACAGAAATGTGAATGCTTCTGGGGAACGCAGGGATCAAAATCAAGAATGTCAAATTTGTTTCCAGACATTAATATGTAAAAAGACTCTGAATTGCAATCATAGTTTTTGTCAACATTGTTTAGATACCTGGTTACTCATCAAAAAATCTTGTCCTTTATGTCGTGCACCAGCACACTAAACTATACAAGAACTGATCCAGAAATATTTGGATACTTCTATCCGTAAATCTGTGATTGATATATATATATATATATATATATGTCTTTCTACAAGTTGTTGAGTGTACATATGATCCAAGGTGACATCATAGGATAATTGAGAGGCCCAACCACTATAAGTGATTAAGACTCTACTACTTTGAGCTCTTTATCTGGGAGTGAATAAGATATAGATGCTGAGGTCACTTTGGCTGTTGACTCTGTTCTGTTCTTATACTATATATATATTTATATATATATATATATATATATATACATCTATCTATATGTGTTTATGCATATATGTTTATCAATGTTTTTATAAACCAAGCTTCATTGTGTTTATCTGCATCACTATCTCCATATAAGCTCACTGAGATTTCTTTTATAGCCTCTCTTGAACCTGTGACCCTAGTCCTTGATAAAGATTTATGACTTTATGTTCAAATCATTTTGAGCACTGCCATGGGTTTTCTGTACTGAGCATCTCCAGTTTTCACCTCCTGTGTGTGTGTGTGTGTGTGTGTGTGTGGGAGGGGGGACAGGGATCATAGATGAGTTCCAGATATTCTCCGTATAGAAGACACTTATTAGTGCTCAAAAGATTTAAACTTGAGCAGGTAGAGAAGGAAATGTAGGGATAAGCAAATTAGACAGATCAGTATATAAAGTATATTAAATACATGAAATACGAAAAATCATCACCATTGTTTAACGTCCGTTTTCTATGTTAGCATGGGTTGGATGGTTCGACCGGGGTCTGGGAAGCCAGTAGGCTGCACCGGGCTCCAGTCTGATATGGCAGTGTTTCTACAGCTGGATGCCCTTCCTAACGCCAACCACTCTGTGAATGTAGTGGGTGCTTTTTACGTGCAACCAGCACAGGGGCCAGAGAAGCCTGGCAACAGCCATGATCAGTTGGTGCTTTTTATGTGCCACCGGCATGGAAGCCAGTCAAAGCAGCGCTGGCATTGGCCACGTTCAGATGGTGCTTTTACGTGCTGCTGGCACGGGTATCACAACTACTATTTCCATTTGATTTTTATTTTGATGTTGATGTACTTGACTCAATAGGTCTCCTCAAGCACAGCAGGTCGCCCCATGAACCAAGGTAAGCACAGGCACAGCAGGCTGTCCTGCAATCCAAGGTACTTTGAATGGGCTGGGGCTGGTTGAGTGAAGCTGGTATAAGATACAGCCATGAACTCACTTCATTGTTGGGTCTTCACAGTCACAGCATATCTCCAGAGGTCTCAGTCTTTTGTCATTGCCTCTGTGAAGCCCAACGTTCGAAGGTCATGCTTGACCACCTCATCCCATGTCTTCTTGGGTCTAACTCTACCCCAGATTCCTTCAACTGTTTGGGAGTGGCACTTCTTCACAAAGCTATCCTCATCCATCCGTAGTACATGACCATACCAGTGCAAACGTCTCTCTTGCATGCCACATCTGATGCTTCTTCTGTCCAACATTTCTCTCAGGGCACTTACACTCTGTCATGTGTGCACACTGACATTACACATCCAGCAGATCATGCTAGCTTCATTCCTTTCGAGACTATGCATGTCCTCCACAGTCACAGCCCATGTTTCACTGCTGTAAAGCATGGCAGTTTACGCACATGCGTCGTACAATCTACATTTCACTCCGAGGAAGAGACCCTTTGTCACCAGTATGGGTAGAAGCTTTCTAAACTTTGCCCAGGCTATTCTTATTCTAGTGGTAACACTCTCTGAGCATCCACCCTCCCCACAACTAACTTGGTCACCTAGGTAGCAGAAGCTATCAACTACTTCTAGTTCCTTCCCCTGGAGTGTGATGGAATGTTTTCTGAGTATCTGTTGTGTCTATTGCCCCTGTGCATCTGCCACACATGAAAGCTTTCTTCTTGATTAATTTTCCTTTGACGTTGCTGCACCTCTTATGCGTCTATAGCTTACACTGGGTACATCTTATGGAGTTTCTGCCTACACCTTTTCTACAAATCGAGCAGGACCACCTACCTGAAGGGGTGTGTGATAAGTTCGCCTTCCTACTTACTAGAACTTTGGTCTTTGCTACATTGACTCTAAGGCCTTTTGATTCTAAACCTAGCTATTTTGTGCTAGACCACTGGTAATAATAATTTCTATAATTCTTATTACCCTAATATTATATAAGGTGTTCTTCCATCAGGATAATGCTCGGCCACATACAGCAAAGATGACATTCCAAAGCAGTTTGAATGAGAAACGATGCTCCCACTCACCATATTCACCAGACATTGCCCCATCTGATTATCATTTATTCCGCAGTCTTCAAAATCATTTGAACAGAAAAAATATGAATTTTGTAGACGATGTCAGAACAGTAATGGAAGAGTATTTTTTGTCACAGACAAGTGAATTTTGGAAGAAGGACCTTGCAAGTCTATCAGATAGATAGAAGAGCATTGTAGAAAATGAAAGAGAGTATATTTTAAATTTAAAAAGAACTGTGTATCTTAATTTTGAAAAATAAAAAAAGCATTACAAGAAACTGCATTCTTTCTGGGATGACCCAATATCTCTCTATATATAAATGGCAAAATGTCTGTGTGTGTGTCCTTTATACAAATCCACAATTTTTCAGTTACAGGGCTCACACTTTCTATGGTCTTTCAAACCTGTCCAAGGCTGGTTGTGCACATCTTTACATTTCCCCAGTCACTCTGCAAAGCCATTAAAAAGATCAATAGAAGTGACTTTTTTGTGAATTTTCTATCCAAAACCCAATCAAAATGCCTGAAATTTGATACGCCTAATGAATGCCAGCTAGCTGTATGTGATTGGTTGGAGATTTGGACAGTACTCACGTGTATGTGTGCACGCACGCAGCTGTATATGCATGCACTAGCACTGACCCGGCGTTGCCAGGTCATAGTGCTAGTATATATATATAAATCAGGGATATTGAAATAAGTAGGGATGGAGATGTTTAATGTTAAGATATGAGGAAGACTACATGTATAATGGCAAAAGACCCAGTTGTAGTGGTGATGTCCAGTGTGGGTTAGAATAAGATTGGCAAAGGGAGTGAGGTGGTGTTTAAGGATTGCAGAAAAGATAGAGAAAGCCATCTGGCAATAGCATTTTAACATAGTGATTGAAGCATGATGTGAAGTGGGAAGTATTCAAACGGAGTAGAGGAGTAAGAGAGATCGAGGAATAACTTTGACAGGTTATAATGTTGCCAACTATAAAAGTTATATTGCTTTCAAATTTTGGCACAAGGCTAGTAATTTAGTAGGAGGGGATAAGTTGATGACACCGACCCCAGTGCTCAACTGATACTTATTTTATCAACTCTGAAAAGGATGAAAGGCAAAGTCAACCTTGGTGGAATTTGAACATAAAGATGGATGAAATGTCGCTAAATGTTTTGCCCAGCAGGCTAATGGTTCTACCAGTTGACTGCTTTGTGCTATAAAAGTAACACTGAAAAGGGCGGCGAGCTGGCAGAAACGTTAGCACACCGGGCGAAATGCGTAGCCGTATTTCATCTGCCGTTACGTTGAGTTCAAATTCCGCCGAGTCGACTTTGCCTTTCATCCTTTCAGGGTCGATAAATTAAGTACTAGTTATGCACTGTGGTCGATGTAATCGACCTAATCCGTTTGTCCCTTCTATGTTTAGCCCTTTGTGGGTAATAAAGAAAAATATAAAAGTAACACTGAAAATATAAGTTCATTGGGAGTAGATAAAATATCAAGTTGGAATAAAGTGAAGTATAATGGATTAAGACAAGATAAAACAAAGTAAATATATTAATTCTATTTAGCTAGTGTTTAATTTAAATAGGTAATATATAAATTAAAAGCTAGGTGAAGAGTGAAAATACAATAATAGTCACAATAGAAATTAAGTGGTATAAGGCAATTTAAGACAACAGTAAAATAAAGTAATTATACTAACTTAAATTTGAATAAGTGAAATAAGCTTATGCCATTTCTCAAATGTTTAAAAGAAAGTAATTATACAGAAGGACTCATCTTATTGTACTTAGATTTGTGGTAAAATTGAAAGGTTTTAAAGAATTTATGTACGCAAGAAGAACGAATGCTTCGTGTTGTTTGTTAATTAACTCTGTTGGGTTATGTTATAGTATTTATAATGAAAAAAATATTATTATTTAAATGCTAAGGGAAATAACTCTGAGTCATTGCGATAGTGTTGACGTTTCACCTCTACCATGACAACATTATTTCTTCTTCAAGAAGGTGACGAGCTGACTGAGTCGTTAGCATGCCGGTAAAAATGCTTACCAGCTTTTCGTCCGTCCTTACATTCTGGGTTCAAATTCTGCCTAGGTCGACTTTGCCTTTCATCCTTTCGTGGTTGATAAAATACGTACTAGTGAAACGCTGGGGGGGGGGGGGGTCGATGTAACCGACTAGTCCCCTCTCCCATAATTTCAGGCCTTGTGCCTTCAGTAGAAACTGTTATTTCTTCTTCAAGTATATGTCTGAAAGCTGAGTCAACAGAGAGTATGAAATCTCCAAGCAGGGATCTTTTCGGTTTGAACGGTATCGTATGAAATTGTCACCCATAATTATGACCCTAGTATCGATCTATTGCATTTCAATTTGTTTTAGGGTTAGGGGTGAGGGGAAGGATATCTTTTTTCCTTCACAAATGTAAATAAACCCAATCTGTTTCTTAAACGAGCGACATATTCATACGGCACAGAATGTTTTTTACCTCAATAGACGTCACTGATTGGTTGAAATTGCAGAAATTGAAGAAAAAACAACAACAAATATCTTACAAAACAGAATTTTCTCAGTAAAGCCAGGAGAAAAACATGTTTTATAAACACATTCTACCAGTATACGAAGTTTAAAATTTTTTAGTTACCTAGAAATTATGTTAAAAACTGCCGTTCAAACCGAAAAGATCCCCTAGCAGTTTAAATGCACAAGTCTCTAATAGCCAAGTGGCTAAAAAATGTCAGCAAGAAGGGTATCCAGAAGTCATGACCTGGATGTTATAGAGCCCTCTTAGAGAGCATGATGTTAAGGGCCATAACACTTGCTTGAGTGGGATGGGGTTCTTCTCTGAAGACCTGCTGTTCAGCTGTCTTGAGAGTTTCTTAGCACTCTGTATAGATTCTTTCAAGTGTAACCAACACAGAGCATTTTAGCCCTAGTACAGAGAACCCAAGTCAAAAATGGACCAAATTAGAGCGTATGGTATATTATTTTTCTTAAAGTAGTGTATGTGGTCAGCAAGAAAAGTAGATTTTCTGTGTTTTTCATATTTAAAAGAGCTCAAATGTGCTGAGTGTCGTTCCTTAAAATTAATGGTAGCTCCAACGTAAATCTTGACAGAGTTTTGTTATTTTTCAAGACCAAGCACTTGTAAATAATGTTATATATTAAGCCGAGTCAAAATTTTATATTTTGATTTCACATATTGCTTGCTCTTCATTTTGGTGTGAGAAATAAATTAACAAATTTTAATAAGTATGCACTCACCCCTACCCCTTGCATAGCCACCCCCACTAATTCTGCGTTTTGAATAGTGAAACTGTAACTGTAAACTTTTTTTAATGCTATTAACCTTGTATTGGTTAAATATTACCTATGTAACATTTTATAGATTATATGCAACCCCACCAACACCTGAACAAAAACAGTTATTGGAATCTTTACTTATTTATATAGTTTGTATTTTTTAAAATTCAAAACGCCTATACAATAATCCCTTGCCATATTGCAGTTCACCTATTGTGGTTTATCATTTAAGCTAACGTTGATTCCTCTGTGGTGTTGTTTAGCATTTATAATAAAATAAATATATGCAAATTATAAAAATAATTTTAAAAATACAGTACTACTGTTTCTACTTCACGGATTTTCACCTATCACAGGGATTTGGAATGTAACATTCACAATAGTTGAAGGATTACTGTATTCAGAAAAACACTTTCAACATTAAAAAAATGTAAATTTAAATGACAATGATGATGTGCAATAAAAAAAAATCTATGCGCACACACATACACACGCTATATTTGTATATAGCGTATAAAATAGATGTAAAATAACGACACACACACACCTGTACAACTACAGAACTGAATTGTAGCAAATTATATAAATTATAAAAACTTTTATATTAAATAAATTTTCTTTTTATAACACAGTACTACAAGTGACTAAAAAATTGTTAAAAATATAAATATTTTTCAATTTCTTTTTCTCTGTAAAAGAACAAAGAATTCAGCAGACAAATTGGTTAATAAAGAAACATTTCTTTTTTTTTAATTAATATTTTACTTTGTTAATTAATGACCAGCTTTGTGGTTAGTGTATCAGGTCATGATTCCCAGGAGTGCATTGTGGCCTTAAGCAAAACTCTTTATTTCTCATTGCTCCAGTCGACTCAGATTGCAAAAATGAGAATTTGTAGCTGTAATTCAATGGGGTCCAGCTTTGTCACACTCTGTGCCATGCGGAATCTCTTTGAGAACTATGTTAAGGGTACACGTAGAAAATCCGTCACAATGAACTCCACCAAACCCATGCCAGCATGGAAAAGTGGATCTCATACTTACTTTACTTTACTTTTACTTTTACTAGTTTCAGTCATTTGACTGCGGTCATGCTGGAGCACCACCTTTAGTTGAGCAAATCGACCCGGGACTTATTCTTTGTAAGCCCAGTACTTATTCTATCGGTCTCTTTTGCCAAACCGCTAAGTGACGGGGACGTAAACACACCAGCATCGGTTGTCAAGCAATGCTAGGGGGACAAACACAAACACACATATATATATATATACATATATACGACAGGCTTCTTTCAGTTTCCATCTACCAAATCCACTCAAGGCATTGGTCGGCCCGAGGCGATAGCAGAAGACACTTGCCCAAGGTGCCACGCAGTGGGACTGAACCCGGAACCATGTGGCTGTTTAGCAAGCTATTTACCACACAGCTGCGCCTATGTTGTTATTATTATTAATTATTACTAAATGTGAATGATTTCTAACTCTGATATTAATAATTAATTGTCAGGTTGTTGTTGTTTAGTCCCAAATTTGATTTGATGCAACTTAAATGTTCCGACAATTTCGCAACAAAGGGGAGATGACTCTGTTAGATTCTCCACCATCCATGTTTTAACGTCCACTTTTCGTTGCTTGTATGGGTCAGACTGAGTTTATTGAGGCAGATCTTCTACATCCGGATATACTTCCTGTTTCCAAGCAAGATAATATTTCTCCAAGGCCAGATATGTTTTTCACAGAAAACTGGAAATGAACAACATAGTTCTTATGCCAGTGATAACCATTTGTAATTACAGCATCCTCTCTAGGCAAAGTAAAATCAGACACACACATATTTCATATTTGTTTCAAAATATAACATTGGCTTATGTCTGTTTCAGGAGTTTCCTTTAAAATCTATCTGAAAAATGAAAAATATGTTCTGTCAAGAAGAAGAAAAATGAAGAATTACAAATGGCCAAATCTTGTTCTTATTTATAGTTTCTGAGTTGTTTTAAAATATTTTGGTTGCTATTTCTGTGTAACACTACAACCATAGTGGATGGAACCAACTGCAGAACACAATATTATCATCATCATCGTCATCATTTAACATCCATTTTCTATGCTAGTATGGGTTAGATGGTTTCACAGCAGCTGCATCTGGCTCCAGTCTGTTTTCGCATGGTTTCTACAGCTGGATGCCCTTCCTAACACCAACCACTTTACAGAGTGTATTGTGTACTATTTATGTGGCGCCTTGGTTTTAGGATTCTAATTGCTGTGGTGGGTGGGTCTTGAGTCATCATCACCAACATTAGTTTCACTTTCACTTTCCAGTCTCACACACATCAAATGGGTTGTCACTGTCCAAGTTAGTTCTTTGGAGTTACTCTCCTCCGAGATGGTTCACAGCATTATATTTCACTCATACCTTTTATTTTTGCTATGGTTAGAGATTTTCCCATGGAATTTGTAGCTGTGATACCAGCGCCGGTGGCACGTAACAGAACCATCCGAACGTGGCCGTAGCCAGCGCCGCATTGACTGGCCTCCATTCCAGTGGCACGTAACAAACACCATCTGATCATGGCCGTTGCCAGCCTCGCCTGGCCTCCGTGCCGGTGGCACGTAAAAATCACCATCCGATCGTGGCCGTTTGCCAGCCTCGTCTGGCACCTGTGTCGGTGGCACGTAAAAAGCACCCACTACTCTCATGGAGTGGTTGGCATTAGGAAGGGCATCCAGCTGTAGAAACACTGCCAGATCTGACTGGCCTGGTGCAGCCTCCTGGCTTCCCAGACCCCGGTTGAACCGTCCAACCCATGCTAGCATGGAAAGCGGACGTTAAACGATGATGATGATGATGATGAACCTCAAATGAAATACATGAACAGTGATCACCATAAAATAAGCATTAATAGTATTTACTATCTAATTAAATGACCATTGTCTTTTTCAGTCAAAGTGAACTAAACTTTGTCTTGCTTTCTGTACATTTAATATGGATTTGTGCCTAGTTTGACTTCAGAAGCTTTTGTCACTAAATTGATAGCATGCTCGAATCTTTCGATCCTCCAAAAACTTTTGTAGGTTGCACAGATTGGCTCTTCTCAGGAATTCCGAGTTTATGATTCTGCCCTGGTGTAAGTAATCTTGAGTGTTTTGCATAGACATCAATGGTAGAATGCATTCATCTTCTGAGTGATCATGGCAGTCATTTTACAAATCTCTCCGGAGTACAGGACAATGTTCTGGTGCATAAACAACCCCTTACAATTTCTAACACTACACCACTCTTCCTAACAATAATTTCTAACACAGGCACAAGGCATGAAATTTAGGTGAGGTGATTAGTTGATTAAATAAACTTGAGTGCTTGACAGGTACATTATTCTATTGACCCTGGAAGTATGAAAGGCAAAGTTGGCCACAGTGGGATTTCAACTCAGGATGTTAAGAGCCAGAAGAAATACCGACAAGACTTTTTGTCTGCTGCACTAATGATTCTGTTAATCTACTGCCCTAATAATAATAATTGTTTCTAATTTAGGCAGTAGGTCAGGAATTTTTTAAGGTGAGGGTGTTAGCCAATATTCACACTAGTACTTTATTTTATCAACCCTAAAAGGATGAAAAGTGAAGTTAACCTTGGTAAGATTCGAATCCGGAACTGGTACTTTACTTTATCAACTCCAGAGAGATGATGATAATGATTACTATATAAATAAATAAATAGATAAAACATAAAAAAGTTGATATACTTAAATCATTTTATTCAAATGTGATTAAATAAGAATTTAAGAAGAATAAGACATACATAAGCAAATGTATAATGAATAACAGTTCTTCAAATATACAGAGTGGAGTCAAAGGAGTCATGATCAAGGACCCAATACAACATCCACAATGGAATACAAATATGTGGTCTGAAAACTAGTAGGTCCTTGTTGCAATTTACATTAAACTGACTTTGGTTGGATTTGAACTCATTACCACACCACATCATCTGAAGATATTAAAACTATAACCAATTGAAGCCTTCTTCTGCA
This sequence comes from Octopus sinensis, assembly GCF_006345805.1. Lineage (NCBI taxonomy): Eukaryota > Metazoa > Mollusca > Cephalopoda > Octopoda > Octopodidae > Octopus > Octopus sinensis. Next base: position 32,729,612 of record NC_043010.1, read on the forward strand.
CCAATTTTACAGCTGCTCTAGAGAATTTGTTGTAGAATGACTGAGTAAATATATTTGTATATCTTTGTGCTTATCAGCAATAGAGGTTTAAAAGGAAAAGGTCCTACTAATAGGACTTAAATTGAGGCTTTGGGACTAAACATCAATAACTAGCTAACAGACTGTCACATTGTACCTCATGACGCATAAGAGGAGGTCAGAGCGTGCAGTATGACCCCAGATAGATAGAAACATGGTAAAACAGATTTGTCACACCTGGTTGTTGGGGGTCTCAACCTGCATGCAAGAGGCCTGTTCAATCAGGGGGGATAAACTGGGGTTACACAAGTGACTAACGAATATTTGAAAATTAAAAAAAAATTATAAGCTCAGAGAAATAATTTAACATAGTAAGTTAGAGGATATGTGATTGATACTTGGATGAGTTTATCACATGTTGATCATGTTTAATAGCCACAGTAAATTATTGGAGCAAGGTATCTGTGTAAGAGACTACACTGAAGTATCAGGAAGACAGCTGTGAAGTAAGTTAATTAACTGGAAATAATTTATATTGTGTCCAAATACAATAGCAAGGTACCTGAGAAACTGACTAGGTTCTTAGTAAGTTACCATAGCAAGATAAATGGAGATGAAGGTAGAAGGGAGTGGGAAATGTAACAAAAGCACAACAGTAAACTGATGTGAGATAGTGAGATTGTGGCAAGGTAGCAGCATCAAAGCGGATTATGAAAGTGATTTACTAGGGTGTTATGACTAGAGAGGTACGAAGGTAAGATGGTACAGTGGAGAAATGGTTAGTAACCACTTCCACATAACAGCAAGTTATCACATAAATATAGCTCAGTGATGTATTGTGGTAAAGTAATCCCAGACAAAGTTTTTGACACAAAAAGAAGAAGGAAAAGGTGTCAAGTATAAAAATAACTTTTTGTTACAAACCGGTTTGTCACAGAAGCAGTTCCACTAAATATAAATTATTTAATATAGTTCTATATTTAAGAGATGAGGAACTATGTACATTATTTACATTTAACGGATATTTGTCATCTTGTTTGTTGTTAACACATTTCAGCTGATATATGCTCTAGCCTTCATCAGGTGTCTTGAGGAAATTTTGAACCAGGGTTTTCATTCCTGAGGTATTTTTTGATGGTATTATTATTATTATTTAGGTCATTGCTTGGATTCGAACTCGAAATCTTGGGGTTAGTAGCTCGCACTCTTAACCACTATCCCATATACCTACGGTCATATGATGTAGTGGTTATGAGCATGGGCTACGAACCCTAAGATTCCGAGTTCGATTCCAAGCAGTGACCTGAATAATAATAATAATAATAAGGATGATGATAATAATAATGATGATGATGATAGTAATAATAATAATAATAACAACAATAACATTGAAAAATACCTTAGGAATGAGAACCCAGGTTCAAAATTTCTCCAAGACACCTGATGAAGGCTGGAGGGTATATCAGTCGAAACGTGTTAACAACAAACAAGATGAGGACAAATATCCATCAAATGTAAATAATGTATATAAATTATTTGTTCATATATTCATGTCCAATACAGAGAAAATGGGTTCATTTGTCTCCATGTTCTCTAAACACTCCATTTAATTAGTTATTGTTATTCATATATGCATCATATTTCTTCTTCTGGGCATCATAGAGCTTTTGAAGTTTTTTCATGGCTGATTTGGTAAGTTCTTTACCCTCAACATCATGGGTTGGTAAGCCATTCTCATTAAATTTGGAATACTTGTCTGTCTCATTGACAAATAACTGTGAGGGAGGGATTCTCTTCTGAGCATCTCGAACAGCTTCAGCAGCTTCTTTATCCTTCTTTGCCTTTTCTTTCTGCAGTCTTTTCTTCTCTTCAGCTGCCAGTTTCTCTTGCATCTCCTTCAGAAGTATTTCTTTATCAACCAGTTTAATAACAGGAACTTGCCCTTCATGGTCTTCCAGACGGACTCCCAAGTTGGGCAGAACTGTATCCCGAAGTTCATCACATTTGGTCAAGATTTCTTGAGGATCTTTCTTTTCTCTGGCTAACTGTCTTATATCTTCCCGGAAATCTGACAATGCAGATAAATAAGGCATCACAGTGTTTTCAGATGAAGTTGCCCCTGTACCAGTCTGTAGGAAACCGATAGCTGTTTCTTCTTTAATAGCACCAAACACTTTCAATATTGATGTAATGTATTCAGCGATGTTTATTAAAAGTATTCGATTACAGATCATAGTTGCCCTAGTCTTGGAAATGTACTGGTTTGTTACAGTGACCAAGTCTCTAATAACATCTAAGGCTGTGTGTGTATCAATGGAATCACATAATGCCACATGGACCTGATTTCGGCTGTCCAGATATTTTTCATTGAGAGATACCTCTAGTTCAGTCCATTTAGTAAAAGAAGAACAACCATGACTTGGTAGTTTGCGCAAGATGTCTTTGACAGTCAAGAAGAACTCATTAAGGTGTTTTTCGTAGGTGATGGCTGCTTCCATTGTGTTGTCACTATAGTCAAGGGTATCTTTCCAGGAATGCAGCAAGAAAGCAAAACGAAGTTGGCACGCTGTGTGTTTTTTTAGTGCTTCCTTGATTGTGATAAAATTCTTGAGGGATTTGGACATTTTACAGCCTTGGATTGTTAGATGACCAGAATGGAGAAAGTAGTGCACCCAGTGGTCATTATTAAAACAAGCTTCTGCTTGAGCTAACTCATTGTCATGATGAGGAAACTTTAAATCCACGCCACCAGTATGAATGTCTAGTGACTCTCCAAGAATTTCACTGGCCATAACTGAACATTCAATATGCCATCCAGGCCTACCTTTGCCCCACGGAGAATCCCATACGGGTTCGCCAGGTTTTGAAGCTTTCCATAACGCAAAATCATTGGGGCTTTTCTTCTCAGACAACCTCTCTTCTGAAACACTTAAGTCTCCTTCACCTTCTTGTAGTGCGTCTCTGTCACCAAAAGCTTCTGGAACTAATTTAGCATAAAAGTGATCAGGAGCTTTACTAAATCTCATGGTATCAAAATAGACAGAACCACCGGACTCGTATGCGTAATTACGATCAATGACTTTTTTAATAAACTCTACTATTTCAGGGACGTAGTCACTAACCCGTGTCAAGCAGTCAGCTGGTAGAACATTTAGAGCTTCCATGTCATTGTGAAATTCTTCTTCCCAGTGATTTGGTAACTCTGAAAAGATAGAGTTTTCCCTTACTTCAGATCCTTTACGTTTGTCTAAAGCATCCGCCAGGACATCTCTTGCCGCACTGATAAGACGGTCACTCTTCCCTTGATCGGTGGCAGATTCGTTTGACTGGAGAGAGGTGGTCACTTCTTTAATAATCTTCAACATCATCGTCTTCTTATCTGAGTCCTTCTCTCCTTCAGCCTTAATCGTATAAGTATCTAATGCTGCTTTAATATCCGAAACCACCACCGAAGCATTACCGCTATTCTCGGTTCTGTATTGCTGCAGAAGATAATTCTGTCTAGCTCGTTTGATGATTTTATCATCAACATCGGTTACATTCATACAGTAAAACACATCGTATTTGAAATAATTGGTCATGACACGTCTCAAAATATCAAACGAGATGTAAGACCTGGCATGTCCCATATGGGAAGCATCGTAAACAGTCGGACCGCAACTATACCACAAAACACGCTTACCGTTCTGAGGTACAAATTTCTCCTTTTGACGAGTTAAACTGTTGAAAAGATACAATTCGGCTACTTCTTTGTTTTCTGGGGGACTCCATGCCGGTTGAGAGCGCTTGGTATGGACCGTAGACGTCATACTGTGTGAAAATGAGCTGTTTGAATGAATCTGATGCAATCGAGGACAAGCCGGTTGTCACTGTTGCAAGTAAATTTAGAATTTGTAATGATTTCGTTTCGGTCAGTTTCGTTTCACCCATAGTTTATACTATATTTTTATTATCGATATTTTATAAGGTCAAAGATTAATTATCATTGTTTGTAAGTTAAGAATTATTATGAAGGTTAAAGTAAATAATATGCCATGTTACAATAAAATCATTTGCAGTTTAAGAATATATTGTTTTATCTTAATTATGGGGTAGAATTTATTTTACTGTAATCTAGAGTTACTTCCCTTGAAAGTAATGTTAGCTTAAACGCCGACTTGTATTTTTGTCTGTTAGTAGCATATAAATATCGGACACACGCACAAACACAATTCATACTTACATACTTATATACCTATATGCATGCATGCATACATACAGATAGACATACGTTAACAAAGCCGGAGATCAATGAAAAAGAAAATGTCTACGCTGAACTTATGAGAGATCTATAATTACTCTACCCAGAATACGAGTTCAGGTTTATATTGTAATTATTGAGGTGCTGGGATGTGTAACACACTGCCTAAGGACAAATCTTGAGAAATTGGCTTCTCAAAACTAGAAAAGAGAAAGCAGATTTGAAGACAAGGAATCACTGGAACTGTAGGGGTTTGTAAAACTTCCCGGAAGTTTATTATTTAAATAGATATGCGCTTGTCTAGACATGCAACTATATGCACTGGAATACATACTTAGAACAAAACATATAAATCTGCACATTCACTGATTCCAAGTATTGCACGCATACACTCGTACATGCAAAATTACCCTGTTGATGTTGTTGATCTTCCTGTAAAAGATCCTTGGATTTAGGTTAGAAACTGCTTCTTTCTGTTTGTAAGAAAATTTTGAAGTAAAACTGAATAAAGACATATATAGGGTTGCCAGATTAGAAAATTAGATATACGGGACACTTAAAATCTGTGTGTGTGTGTGTAACTCCAAGAAAGTTAGGGGTTGTGGGTCCAACCCACTAAGGATAATATCCAATATGCTGTTGGTATAATACCCAATTATTAATACACAAGTGTTTTTTTATTGCATTGCAATATACATACATACATACATACACATATAATTATATATATTTCGTTTTGGGAGTTGGTTTGCAAGATTCTTTATGTGAGTACGTGTGTTGAAGAATGCATGAAGTGTCACTGTTGGGCCCAAAGTCTTATGAAGAGCCTTCCACGGGAGCTAGCTTAAAATCCACCCTATTGGGGGGATTTTAAGCTAGTATATATATGTATGTGTGTATATATTTGTGTAAATATACATATATATATATATATATGTGTGTGTGTGTGTATGTATATTTATTTATGTATGTATGTATGAATCATCATCTTCATCGTTTAACGTCCGTTTTCCATGCAAGCATGGGTTGGAAGGTTCGACCGGGGTCTCGGAAGCCAGGAGTCTGCACCAGGCTCCAGTCTGATCTGGCAGTGATTCTACAGCTGGATGCCCTTCCTAACGGCAACCACTCCGTGAGTGTAGTGGGTGCTTTTTACGTGCCACCGGCACGGGTATCACAACTACAATTTCTATTTGATTTTTATTTTGATGTTGATGTATTTGACTCAATAGGTCTCCTTAAACACAGCAGGTCGTCCTACGATCCAAGGTAAGCACAGTAGGCCGTCCTACGAGCCGTGAACTCACTTCATTTGTCGAGTCTTCGCAGTCACAGCATATCTCCAGAGGTCTCGGTCTTTCATCATTGCCTTTGTGAGGCCCAACGTTCAAAGGTCATGCTTGACCACCTTATCCCATGTTAAATAAAATCCACTTAATGAAAATGATAACATTGATATTAATGCTATCCATTCTTTGAACAATAATAGCAACAATATATATATTTTTGATATAGATTCGAATCGTATTCGTTCCCTTAGCAGTATTTCTATGACTAGAAACTCTGTTTATCAATGTAAAATTACTTCCGGTTCTGATGTCTTTTTTACATAGGTAGTTCATCATCTCAATTGTCAAAAAGAATATCTAACCATTACTCTACATTTAGACATACCAATAAATGCAACAATACTGGGCTTAGTAAATTACTTTGGTCTCTTAAGGAACATAAGCAGTTTGATTTGGAATGGAATATTCAATCTAGATCCTTCCCATATGATAAAGATAAATCTTTTTGTCCACTCTATAATGAAGAACAATTTCTCATCCTGTTCTCGGAGAATTTTCTAGCAAACACGTTTAAAGAATGCGTTTATTGTTGCAAACATTGGCAAAAACATTCTCTTTTACCGTTTTACTTGTTTCAGTCATTTGACTATGGCCATGCTGGAGCACCGCCTTTAGTTGAGCAAATCGACCCCAGGACTTATTCTTTGTAAGCCTAGTACTTATTCTATCGGTCTCTTTTGCCGAACCGCTAAGTTATGGGGACATAAACACACCAGCATCGGTTGTCAAGCGATGTTTGGGTAGGGGGGACAAACACAGACACAGACACACATATACACATATACATATATACACATATACACATATACACATATACATATACACATATACACATATACATACATACATACATATATATATATATATGACGGGCTTCTTTCAGTTTCCGTCTACCAAATTCACTCACAAGGCTTTGATCGACCCGTGACTATAGTAGAAGACACTTGCCCAAGGAGCCACGCAGTAGGACTGAACCCGGAACCATGGGGTTCGTAAGCAAGCTACTTACCACACAGCCACTCCTACACCTATAGTTCCTATAAGTAATTTTTACCAATCTATAAAATTCGGCCTTTAACTGTCTTCTTAAATTTCATTTCCACATGTATATATATATATATATAATATATATATATATATATATATTATATATATATATATATATATATATTATGTGTGTGTGTGTGTGGTGTGTGTGTGTGTGTGTGTGTGTATACAGATATATATGTATATACGTGATGATTGCCACTTCTTTATAGAAGAAGGCCATCTCTTCAATTAATAAATGAGATCTTACACGACTAGCAAGTCCTGCTCTTGACAAACTCTACTGCAGATCTTATAAATATCTTTAGGCAGCAAAGTGTCTGGGATTATAGTTAAATTCTGTCTACATAGTGCTCGTTTCAAGATAGATTGTTCAATTCTTCGAGCTTAAAATGCTTTAAATCTATTGTAAATCATTTGTTTCCAAACCGATCGATCTTGCATCATCTGCTCCCAGTCTTCAACTTTTACATTATGAGCCTTAAGGTTGCTTTTGACAGCATCCCTAACACGTTTCTTAAGTTTATGTCTCGGACTTTTGCCACGCTGCAACTCCCCATAAAAATCCGAGAGTGGCAATTACAGAGGTATAAGCCTGCTTGAAATAGTCGGTAAGGTTTTTGCAAAACTTTTATTTAATCGGCTAACAATATGGATATGCCCCTCTGTCATCCCGGAGAGTCAGTGTGGTTTTAGACCAAGTCGTGGCACAATGGACATGATTTTTTCTGCTCGTCAACTCCAAGAAAAATGCATCGAACATCGCAGAGCTTTTGCCAGGTATCTGTCGATTTAACAAAAGCCTTTGACACTGTTAATAGGACCGTTCTCTGGACCATCCTTGGTAAACCCCGGTCGAACCTTCCAACCCATGCTTGCATGGAAAACGGACGTTAAACGATGAAGATGATGATTCATACATACATACATAAATACATATATATATACATACACACACACACACCCACACATATATATATATGTATATATACACAAATATATACACACATACATATATATACTAGCTTAAAAGCCCCCCAATAGGGTGGATTTTAAGCCAGCTCCCGTGGAAGGCTCTTCATAAGACTTTGGGCCCAACAGTGACACTTCATGCGTTCTTCAACACACGTACTCACATAAAACAGACGATGTTACACGAATATAAATACAAAAATACAATAAAAATATATATATATATATATATATATATACATACATATATGTGTGTGTGTGTATATACATGTATATGTGTGTGTGTGTATGTGCTTGTGTCTGTATTTGTACCCCCACCATCGCTTGACAATCGATGTTGCTGTGTTTACGTCCCTGTAACTTAGCGGTTCATCATAAAAGACACCAATAGAATAAGTTTTAGGCTTACAAAGAATGAATCTTGGGGTCGATTTGTTCAACTAAAGGTGATGCTCCAGCATGGCCGCAGTCACATGACTGTAACAAGTAAAACAATAAAAAAAACTATGCCATTTTAATCCTGAGCAACACCGGGTATATCTGCTAGTCTAATCTATAAAATGAAGAAGGCGAACGTTGATACAAATTGAATTTTTATGTAAAAAGGGGTCTAAATGGGGCTGGAAGGCGATTAAAATTTACAGGAGGGGTAACTTGAGGTGAGAAATTGATTGGGAGACGTTTTGGGGCGCTATAGTGGTTGCTTTGCTGTGAAAACGGGGGTTTTATTGATTTTTGGGGGTCTAGATTGGACACCTTTTTCCCGATTTCAATCAAATTTTCAATATAGTAATCTAATCTATAAAATGACGAAGGCGAACGGTGATACAAATTGGATTTTTAAGGAAGCTCGAAGTAAATGGAAAAACTATGAAATTTTGCCAACTTTACGTAGCAAAACTCGCGTTTGCCAAACTGACTTCAGTAATAAAATCCATTGCAATCTTTCTGTGTCAAATTTTAGAATTAGTTTTTTTTATTTTTTTTTTTTATTCAAGATGTCTCTTATGATAAGGTGTCAGTTAACTGGTAGAGGTACCGAATCAACATATGATTGGTTCAACATGTGCTGTAAAATCTGTTCGCAAATTGTTTCTGTTAACAATTGTAGAGAAATAGTAGGATCTGAAGAAGCCGCCAATACAACAGAGGCAGAATACAGCAAAGAGACCATGTCCCTGATTCAATTGATAGCGAAGTTGAAGTAGAAAATAACAGAAACCATGGAAGACGCATTGATAGATCTTGTGTCTTCGAATTGAAGAAAGGTGCAAATTGCTGCTATTTTTATGTAGAAAAAAGAAATCATGAAATACTTGAACCTATAATTCGAAGAAAAGTAGCAGAAAATTCGGTTATTCATTTTCACGAATGGCCAACCTAAATCGTCCACATTTCCACTATTCTACTGTCAACCACCAAAGACATTATACTGATTCAAACACTGGACACCAATATTCAAGCAATTGAAAGAACCTGATTGGATTTGAAAATTCGTCTTTTGAAAGCGATGAGAGGAGTGAACCAAAGAACCTTCCAATTCACCTTAATAAATGCGTAGATCACACACCAAAGTAAATTTGTTCAGGTAGGTCACACGCCAAAGTAGCACTAGCTCAAAATAAGCTAAAAATTAACCTAAAGTAATCGCTTTTTGAGTTGTGGATCACACCGAAATTTACCTTTAACAGATATTCTTATTTTGCAATACAGAAAAATAAATTTTAAATAAAAGCGAACTAAGAGTTATCTCCCTTTACAATTACTTCCCTTACCAATAAAATTGGTGAATTGAAACATTTTGGTTTTGCTGGTACAGCTGCCGTTGTTGAGTTTTAACCTAAGTTCAACTATAATGGAATATGCACTTATAATCTGAAGTATTCAACCTGTAACGATCCAGTTTTTTTTATTAATGAATTTATTATCTACTATGTAATGTTTTCTAATTTAAGACGACATGGTTCTGTTTGTTTAAGGCAGTAGAGGTGATTTGAGGAAGATCAACTTGGAACATCAGTAGAATCTATCAAAGAAGAGATATAAAGAAGATAGTCTTGAGATCAGTGTAGACAGCCTTTGAATGTTGTATAGATCTTTCTGACGTCACTGGCTAAACAGCAGCAGCAAACATGAATACATAAATTATTGCTGAAAAGCAAAGAGAACAAAGTTGGCAGAGAGATCCTCGGGGAAGTACTAGTTTGCTGATGACCTCTCGTACAACCTCAAAATTGCTGAACTAACATACCTTAAAGAAAACCTGGATATGAAATGCTCAATTTACCCCACCACCAAAATACTATGCATGCGTATGCTTCCCGAAGACTTAAAAGTGGATACGTGACTGCTACATCACACTTCGAAGGTTATGCTTTTGAAATCAGAGTGCGAGAGATTGCTACAAAATACCTGAAAAGCAAAAGAGACAGAAAAGCCTTTGGAGCTCCAAGATACAACCAACCATACCGATTATGTCGAATCTTCGTGGAAAACATCATACGAAATATACAGCTCCCTAAAAATATCACCATAATATTATCTCCCGATATAACGTGACATTGTTGCTAAAACAAAACACAAAGTCATCCCCAAATTTCTATTTTTATCTTGGGACAAATATAGAGAATCCTTTTATTGAATAAAATCACCGCCAGGAATATTGGTGGAACATTCTTGTCGAAGCTTTTACCAAATGCAAACAAACCAGGCTGGATACACGCATTTGGAACAGGCAAGAAAAGGAATGTGCCGTTATAAAGCTCTGCAAGATTAGATTAGTCCTAAGGGTATCATGCGTGCAGAGCGTCACACGTACATTTAAGTATTGGATTGGCAACTAAGTACTCGCCGTTTTTTTTTTTTAATTTTGGAATTTATTGCGCTTTTAAATTTTGGAATCTACTTTTTTTTTTTCGAGAATTCTATTTTTGAATCATTTTGGAATCTATTTTGTTTCTTTTTTCTAGTTAATTTAATTTAATTTTTGTTTATTTTCAGATCATTAAAATGGAATGACAAGTTAAGAAAAACGAGCATTTTCGATACCTTTTTGCTTTTAATCAAGGTTCTAAGGCCGCAAAAGCTGCTCGCGACATTTGTGTTGAGTATGGAGAGGGTGCTATAGCTGAAAGAACCGCTCGTGATTGGTATGCCAAGTTCAAAAATGGAAATTTTGACCTCAAAGACGCATCTCGTTCAGGCCGTCCAGTTGAGTTCGATGAAGAGCGATTAAACCAACTTTTGCACGAAAAGCAACAAGGGAACTGGCAAAGAAAATGGAATGCTCTTACACTGTTATAGAGAAGCATCTTCATTCGATGGGAAAGGTTCAGAAGTATGGAGCATGGGTTCGGCATGCTTTAAGTGACAACAACAAAAATCAACGCACCAAAATCTCCGCTGGTTTGCTTGCTCGTTACCGCTCAACTCATGGACACAAGCAGCGATTTCTTTACCGAATCGTTACTGGCGACGAAAAATGGTGCCTGTACATCAATATGAAGCAGCGTAAGGAATGGCTTAGCCCCGGTAAACAAGCGACACCGCGCGTGAAACAAGATCTTCATCCGCGTAAGACGATGTTGTGCGTATGGTGGGACTGGGAAGGGATTATCCATTACGAATTGCTTGAAGGGAACTAAACGGTCAACGCGGAACCCTATGTTCAACAGATGGAACGGCTCAACACGGCTATTCAAGAGAAAAGACCTAATCGGCAGCATGGAGTTCTTCTGCTGCACAACAACGCCTGCCCTCATATCGCCAATATGACCAAGGAAGCCATTCAGACGCATGGCTGGGAAGTGCTGCCGCACCCGCCGTACTCTCCTGATTTGGCACCAACCACCTCTTTCGATCTCTTTTAAATACTATGCGCGGAGCTGCGTTCAATACTGATGCAGAATTGAGAGCTTGGTTGGATCATTTTTCGAGTTGAAATCGGGGGATTCCTACTAACGAAGTATTGGAAATCTTGTTGAACGTTGGGAAGAAGTTGTAAACAAGGGTGAATACATTATTGATTAATTAGTTGTTATTTTTTATTAAACCTTTTAAAAAATTTAAATTTTCAAAAACGGCGGGAACTTAGTTGGCAACCCAATATTTTCGAAATTAGCGAATATGGGTGCCATACTTGAACTTTGATGGTGGAAATTAATTTTGGTGTCGTATCCGTTGTAAACTTATCCTCTAATATTAAATATAATAAGACATGGAATATTGTGTTATATGGTGAATTAAATTGCATTGCATATGTTATAAGCTATGTGTTATGGTATGTGGTGTGCTATATGTAATTACTATCCCATGATAACTCCTGTCTAGTTAGTGTGACTTCATCATAATTTTGGTGATTAAACTATTTTTTCCTTTCTAAGATGTTCTGCCCTACTGTTCATATAATGTATATTTGTAATGGCTTTTATGTAAGTAACCTAATTATATATCCCATATAAACTATAAAATCATACATATAACAACACCTGTAACATTGCAACTTATAAAATCTCTTCGGTCTGAATACCTCTAACTGCCCTCACTACACCCATACCTTCTACCTCTTCTTTTCGGGTTACCGTTATCTCTTCGCTACCTCAGTTTTAATACACTGTCTCTTTAAATGTTGGTCATATATATTTCTTATTATTTTCTATAAATTCTTATTTTGTTTTTTTTCTTTTTACTTTGGTGTCCTTACCTATTAACCTCTTATCCCTTATAAGTTGTTACTGTTCTTAAATAGAGATTTTTCAGCTACTTAGGTCTATGCGAGATGGTTATACAATATCCATTTAAACGTATAAATATTTGTATATGTGTATATATACCTATTAACCTCTTATCCCTTTATAAATTCTGTTGTGTCTGGGGGGAGTAATTTTCTTTTTGTGCCTTATAATGTAACACACACACCGGTAAAATTTCCACTTATTTATTATTTTTATTTTCCTAAAATTTTCGTTGCGTCTTGCAACCTTTTCAGTAGTCTTGACTCTGTTCGTTCTTGACTCTGTCCTTTATAAATTGTTATTTTTCTTGTTCGTAAATAGATACTTTTTAGTTACTTAAGTCTATGCAAGATTGGTTATACTATAGCCATATAAACGTATTAATATTTGTGTATGTGTGCATATGTGCACATAGATAAATATGTGTGTGTATCTGTATACATCTTTATTTTTTCTGATTTTTGGCTAATAATTAATATTGGGTTGTCCGGAAAGTTCGTGCCGATTTATAGTAGCTTACCTTTCGACTTATTTTAGAACATGTTTGAGTCCATAAAATAGGATTTGACTACACCTCCACTTAAAGCACGGTTTAAGCTATCTTTTCGTGGAAGAAGGTTTATGTTCCTATAACCTGTGTTAATTCTGTAACCCTTTAAAATGGAAGATAAAAAAGCTCATTTTCGGCACTTGGTGCTTTTCTTTTTCCGTAAAGGGAAAAATGCCTCACAAGCAACCAAAGAAATATGCACAGTTTACAGTGATGTTTCTTTATCCGAAAGAACTGTGCGGAAGTGGTTTGCATGGTTCCGAGCTGGCGATTGTAGCCTTATTGATGAAGAGCGATCAGGCAGACCATCCACTACAGATGATGACCAAATCAAGTCATTAATTGAGAATAACCCACATTGCCCAATCCGAGAATTGTCAGAAAGCCTCAACCTATCAACATCAAATGGGAGCCACTGTTGGACCCCCGGAAAGTATTGTTTCCTCCACGGCACATAAAACTGGTCTTATGACACAGTTTGTTTCGGCTCTAGATCAGGAGTCTAGATCAGATATCTTAAAGACTTTTCCCCTAAGCTGTCTGAGGCAAAAATGAAAGCCGGTGTCTTCGATGGACCACAAATAAAGAAGATCTTAGAGTGTAAGAGATTCTCCAAGAAGCTCACTGAGATGGAGGAATCAGCGTGAAACAGCTTTGTTGCAGTGGTTCGAGGGTTCGTAGGAAATCACAAAGCCGTAAACTATGTAGAGCTTGTTGAGACGCTGGTGAAAAACTACGGCAAAATGGGCTACAGAATGTCCCTCAAAGTTCACATCCTTGACGCTCATCTTGATAAATTTAAGGAGAACATGGGAGCGTACATGGAGGAACAAGGCGAGCGATTGCATCAAGATATAATGGACTTTGAACGCCGTTACCAAGGATCGTATAATGAAAACATGATGGGAGACTATATTTGTTGCTTATTCGTGAAAGTAAATTACAGAATAAGCGTAAATCGCGAAAAACTACTCGCTTCTTAACATTTTGTGGTATCTTTTCTGCAATCCTAGAATAATTAAATACCACTTTTGAATTACATGTTGTTTTGATCCTACTTTGAATGAATGGGAATGTTCACATTTGCCGGTTTTCCCAATGGTATTAGTTAAACTCAAGGAATATCTTTATCTTGGTTACAAAAACAAAGTTTGAAGTAAGTAATAGCCATTATTCATACTTTCTAGACCTAACCAAATAGGATTTGTTTCCGGAAGACAAAATTTGTGTTAAATAGTGTACTCTGAGTCCAAATGAGATAGGTTTCTGTAAGAAGAGATAAGTTTCTGTAAGAACTTCAAGTCGCATGGTGCCGAATCAAACTGTTTTAAATAATTTATATAACTCTTACTAAATCTGTTGAGTACCTGTTTCTTTCGTGTGTCCACTAACTCGAACACACACACACACACACACACACACATACATATGCACACACACACACACACACACACACACACACACACACACACACACTGTAATGAATACATATTAAAGCAATAGATTGGCGGAACAGTAAGAACGCCAGGCAAATACTTGGCAGAACCTGATTGAGGATATCTGCAAACTACAAAATTAGTGAATGGCTGGAAGTTTAGCTGTGGCATGTGTCTTGCTGTACTAAATGTGTTTGTCTAGTTGTAATGGATGTTCATCAAGCTGCTATAATGGATGGGTCTTGTTGTATAGGAGTTGAATCGAGGTGTAGTGTATGGGTTGTTGCAGTTATTAAACAGGAATTTGGATCCTCGCATATCCGGATTATATTATAATTAGATAGTTTTCTTTCTCAACAAAATTAGAACAAAGCGCTATGTGTGTTCGGTGGGAAAGAGTTTAATTATTTGTGTAAGTATGCATGTACGCTTAGGATGGTTTCAGTTAATTTTATATTGCGGATGTGAAGGAGTGATTAGTGACCTAGATTAATTCATGATGATCCTTGTTTCTATATTATCTTTTTACATTATTGTATATATATGTGTGTATGTATTTTTTCTATATATTATTACTGTTTGATTGTGTGTATGTATGTGTGTGTGAGAGAGAGAGAGAGAGTGTGTGTGTGTGTGTGTGTGTGTGTGTGTGTGTGTGTGTGTGTGTGAGAGAGAGAGAGAGAGAGAGAGAGAGAGAGTGTGTGTGCATAAGATTGTGGCGAGTCTCATCGTCTCATCTAACATCAATCCAATGAAAACGCACAGAATGTCAACAATTATGTTGAAATTGAAAACTACACTTTGGTTACATATATTCACATTCGGTGAAATCATTCCACTAAGTTTCTGAACAGTAATCTATTTTGTTCAGGCCGACTGTTAGGTATATGAACCCGCTCAGTGTAGTTCAGTCTCAGATCACACTCCACCAATCAGTTCACCTAACTGTCTGTAATAGACAGTAGATCAATGTGGTTCAGACTTAGACCACAGTCCATCAACCTGTCCCCCTAACTGTCAGATCAATGTGGTTTATTTTAAGACTATAGTCTACCAATCAGTAGTCAGTAATACGTATCCGGTCAATGTGGTTCGGTAATACGTATCCGGTCAATGTGGTTCGGTTTCAGACCACAGCCATCACTCAGTCTACTGCGGTATCAGTAATAGTTACCAGAACAATGTAATTTATTTTCTGACTGTAGTTATCCAGTCAGACTCCAGGCATTCCTTGTTTCTATACTTGTTAAGAATAACTTTTGGTGGACACATCAGAACTAGGTCTCTTTCAACAACACCAGTACTCAATCACTACATATATCACAGAAGTAATAGTAATGTATTAATACTTCACCATCTTTTAAGAATATTATTAATTACATCACTATCACTCTCACTGTCTCAACAAATGTTAGACTCTGTCACACTCTGGTGTGGCCTCGAATGATGACACAGCTGGTATAACATCATAACTAAAACTGCATTACAGGCATTATGATTCCGCATAAACAAGTAAACATACTACAATTCTGATCTATTGCTGATTCAACAAAACTCAAATAAATACCTCACTGAATTATCTTGTACTTGTTCCAGTCTTTAGACTGTGCCCATGCCAGGATATGCCTTGAAGGGTTTTAGTCGAACAAATGTACCCCAGTACTTGCTTTCTTTTTAAGTCTGACAATTAAAGTAGCGGTTACTTTTGACGAACTGGCAAGTCACTGGGACGTAAACAAACCAACACTGATTGTCGAGTGGAACATCAAACGCAAACACAAGGACACACACATACATAATGTTCATAAGCATAAATGAATACATACTGTTCTGTTTTTACCATTTTGATTTTGATTTTATCTTGAATCCGTAAAACGAACGAAAGCGCTAATAAAGAATTATCCAAAATTCTGACTGCCTCCTTTTTCTCAATAAACAATATTGAGAAAACCACTTCAAACTCTCTTTCTCTCTCTCCTCTCTCTCTCTCTCTCTCTCTCTCTCCTATATATATATATATATATATATATATATATATATATATATATATATTGCTCTGCATCAAAATTCAAAATCACCGGTGATCTGGCTATGTCCACTGGGAGCTTGACTTCCCTTGTCAGTCGTTAAAATACTGCTTCTATAGCTCTTGAGTTATTTTGACTCTTATTTCTAGCAATGCTGGTATTACTTAGTA
>NC_043010.1:32751153-32754614 GCF_006345805.1 Octopus sinensis
CATACTACTCTCATAGCAATCCCACATTCTTCTTCTTCTTCTTCTTCTTCTTCTTCTTCTTCTTCTTCTTCTTCTTCTTCTTCTCCTCCTCCTCCTCCTCCTCCTCCTCCTTCTTCTTCTCCTCCTCCTCCTCCTCCTCCTCCTCCTCCTCCTCTTCTTCTTCTTCTTCTTCTTCTTCTTCTTCTTCTTCTTCTTCCCTACCAAGAATTCACAACGACCTCGAACCCACAAGAGTAAATAAGAGAGACAGAGACAGGCAGAAACAAGGAAAATGCCACTTGTATTTGAACACTATGCAAATATTCTTTGAAAAATCTTTTCTTTTAACTTTTCAAAAATGTAATTGTTTTCCATACTTACAGTTGAAAAAGTCTCAATGACTGAAACCGGTACTAAAATGTTTTTTATAAAATTATTTTAGCATTTTCTATCTTGACTTTTTTCCACATATATATAATACAATATGGGACAAGAACGCAAAACATCCGGACAGCTAGGTGATACAAAAAGAGACAACAAAACATCCAGTTAGACGATACAAAGAAAACAAGGACGGGTCATTCAAGTTTTCTTTCTTCAGTCATGCACCCGATGATCCTCGCAATTTCGGCTGATTATTCTTGAGATTGCTCCAATCTGGCCAGCCCCAAGGAATAACTAAACTAAGAGCATTAGATTCCTTGGAAGAATGCAGCGAATGTAAACAAAAACAAGGACGCAAAGAACGGACAATGTTACAGAAATATAAATACAATAAAAATAATAAAAATAATAACAGGACATAACAACAGGTGTCTTTCGACTGAAGACGAATTGAATTAAGCTGGCGCGTGTGGAAATGAAGCCTTACGGCAGAGATACAAAAGTTTCACATACATAGGGAAGAATATCGATGTTGCACGGACCACAGTCAGACCAAGAAAGAAAGAACAGGCTTGGCCGATTGGTCGCGTAGGAAGAGAAAAGAAAGAAGTAGAAGCAGATGGACAGAAGAATTAAGGAGGGGCGAGAAGAAAATGACAGGGACACAGTTAAGTGAAAAGTGGAGGGAAAGTGAGTAAGAAGAGAAGGCAAAGAAATGTGAGCGAGGGGGAACGAAAGAACGAAGAGTGGAATGAACGAATAAGCGTGAAAGGGCTGATAGAAATTAGAGTCGTATAAGATTTTGAAAATGTGTACTTAAATTTAGAGAACAATATATGTATATATATATATATATATCTATTATATTATATATATATATATATATATATATATATATATATACACGAAGGCTTCCACATAGTTTTCGTCTGGCAAGTTTCCTCATAATTCATTGGTTACTCCGAGGTTATAGTAGACACCTGTGCAAAAAGTGCTGCACAGTGGAACTGAACCTGCAACAACAAGGCTGCAAAACGAGTTTCTTAACCATACAGTTATGCTATTAAACATATCAGGGATGGCGCTTCTGCACTTCTGTGATTCCGAAGACTAAACCAGCGAGTGACATACACCTAGTAAGTCCAACCAGCTTTCAGAGTAGAAGCTGATGAAAAACGGTATTCGGCTCTGTAGACTGGAGGTGAACTTACGGCAAATGAAAGTCATTAATCGCAGTCTTCTTTTGCATAAGGAATGAAGAAGACCCATTAAGTATTGTATAATGCAGCTTATCTATCTATGATTGTAAGTGAAACATTCCCGACCTTCACCCATCTAACACGCTTTCTTTAAATACTTCAAACAATTTCTTACACCAACCTTTGTAAATCGCAACCAAACTTCCTTCAAATCACACAATACCAGCCAACATTAGGAAAGTACTCACTGGACAATGTAGTGTTTTTTTATATATAAGAAGGGAAAACAATACACATTCAGACATACATACATACATACGTACAAATATGTGTGTGTATGTATGTATGTATGTATGTATGTATGTAGTATGTATGTAGTATGTATGTATGTATGTATGTATGTATGGTCGTATATGGGCGTCTAAACATATAGACACAGATAATACATACTTAAATAGATACACACATATGCATATCAAAGCATATATAAACACATATATACATGTATCTATCATGTATATTTGTGTATACATGCATGTATGAGAAAAAGAGGAGGAAGGGAGATGAGAATGGTATGTGAGAAAGGAAAAAAGAGTGCGAGAGACAAAGACAGGGAAGAGAGAGAAGAAGGGTGAAAGAGAAACACAGAATGAAAGGAAACGAAAAGAAGTTTGTTAAAAAAATATAACGTTTTAATTCCACAGAGAAAGAGGTGAATTCAAAGCTATTAAAAAGTATTATTCCCAGGCCCTACGTAATAGATTGTTATTTAGTTGTTTGTTCAGTTTATTCAACATTCAATTGAAATGACTAATCATGGCAATTAAATTGATAATTAAGAAGGACGTAAGAGGAACATGATAAAAATAGACAAAGAGTCAAAAATATGGGTGTATGGTTAAGAAACAGCATCGTGTCGTTCAGCATGCTGTCTAGTAAATTAGTCTCTTTCCACTTATATTCTTTTCTACTCTAGGCACAATGCCTGAAATTTTTAGGGAGGGAGCCAGTCGATTACTTCGACCCAGTATGCAACTGGCACTCAATTTATTGATCCCGAAAGGATGAAAGACAAAGTTGACCCCTCGGCGGAATTTGAACTCAGGACGTAGCGGCAGACGAAATACCTATTTCTTTACTACCCACAAGGAGCTAAACACAGAGAGGACAAACAGTGGATCGGCGTTGGCGCTATACCTGGAAATGGAAGAGAAGGACCCGTTGAGGACCCAGAAAAAATAGAAGGCCGGCTGATGGAGGCTTTCACAGAAGGGCCATTTATGGCATATGGTCGACTCGGGAAACAAAGTAGATGGGCGAACAGTCGATTGTGTTGCCAATGAAATCAGGAGATTGGCTAGACTCGGGGGGATATAGAGATGCGGCGCGTTAGAACAAACCGTAATATTAGCCTAGACAGAATTTCCTAACCACTGTTGGTCGAGCTGCAAAAGCTGCCGAACATTCACTCTATTGCAATGGAGAGGTAATATCTCGGGCAGAGCCATCGTATCGTGTTGCAGGACGACACCTTTGGCAGCGACTGCAACACCGAGAAGGGGTCGAACAAAGAGCGGCGGAGATGGATGCCGCGCTGAAAGGACTGAACCTGGCGCTGAGGTGGGGGGTGCGTAACATCGATATCCAGACCGATTCGGCCACTGTACTTAGATGGGTGGGATCAGTGATCACATGCGAGCGGAGGGTGCGAACTAAATGGGGTGCAGAGATGCTGATAAAACGCTGTCTGGGAATCCTAGGCGAGCTATCTGCCGAGTTTGACCTGAGGCTGAGTGTGGTTTTTGTGCCCTCAGAGAGGAATAGAGTGGACGTCCTGACCAGAGTAAAGAAAGCCTAGTTGCAGGTGCCAGAGGATCTGGAGCAAGGAGTGGCTGCGTT
>NC_043010.1:32754714-32779714 GCF_006345805.1 Octopus sinensis
ACATAAAACAACAGGTGTATTTTCACTGAGACGAATTGAATAAGCTGGCGCGTGTGGAATGAAGCCTTACGGCAGAGATACAAAAGTTTTCACATACATAGGGAGAATATCGATGTTGCACGGACCACAGTCAGACCAAAGAAAGAAAAGAACAGGCTTGGCCGATGGTCAACGTTTAGGAAGAGAAAAGAAAGAAGTAGAAGCAGAGATGGACAGAAGAATTAAGGAGGGGCGAGAAGAAAATGACAGGACACAGTTAAGTGAAAAGTGGAGGGAAAGTGAGTAAGAAGAGAAGGCAAAGAAATGTGAGCGAGGGGAACGAAAGAACGAAGAGTGGAATGGAAGAACGACGAATAAGCGTGAAAGGGCTGATAGAAATTAGAGTCGTATAAGATTTTGAAAAATGTGTACTTAAATTTACCGAGAACAATATAGTATATGTATATATAATATATATATATAATTATATATAATATATATATATATATATATACACGAAGGGCTTCCACATAGTTTTTCGTCTGGCAAGTTTCTCATAATTCATTGGTTACTCCGAGGTTATAGTAGACACCTGTGCAAAGTGCTGCACAGTGGAACTGAACCTGCAACAACAAGGCTGCAAAACGAGTTTCTTAACCATACAGTTATGCTATTAAACATATCAGGGATGGCGCTTCTGCACTTCTGTGATTCCGAAGACTAAACCAGCGAGTGACATACACCTAGTAAGTCCAACCAGCTTTCAGAGTAGAAGCTGATGAAAAACGGTATTCGGCTCTGTAGACTGGAGGTGAACTTACGGCAAATGAAAGTCATTAATCGCAGTCTTCTTTTGCATAAGGAATGAAGAAGACCCATTAAGTATTGTATAATGCAGCTTATCTATCTATGATTGTAAGTGAAACATTCCCGACCTTCACCCATCTAACACGCTTTCTTTAAATACTTCAAACAATTTCTTACACCAACCTTTGTAAATCGCAACCAAACTTCCTTCAAATCACACAATACCAGCCAACATTAGGAAAGTACTCACTGGACAATGTAGTGTTTTTTTATATATAAGAAGGGAAAACAATACACATTCAGACATACATACATACATACGTACAAATATGTGTGTGTATGTATGTATGTATGTATGTATGTATGTATGTATGTATGTATGTATGTATGTATGTATGTATGTATGTATGGTCGTATATGGGCGTCTAAACATATAGACACAGATAATACATACTTAAATAGATACACACATATGCATATCAAAGCATATATAAACACATATATACATGTATCTATCATGTATATTTGTGTATACATGCATGTATGAGAAAAAGAGGAGGAAGGGAGATGAGAATGGTATGTGAGAAAGGAAAAAAGAGTGCGAGAGACAAAGACAGGGACAGAGAGAGAAGAAGGGTGAAAGAGAAACACAGAATGAAAGGAAACGAAAAGAAGTTTGTTAAAAAAATATAACGTTTTAATTCCACAGAGAAAGAGGTGAATTCAAAGCTATTAAAAAGTATTATTCCCAGGCCCTACGTAATAGATTGTTATTTAGTTGTTTGTTCAGTTTATTCAACATTCAATTGAAATGACTAATCATGGCAATTAAATTGATAATTAAGAAGGACGTAAGAGGAACATGATAAAAATAGACAAAGAGTCAAAAATATGGGTGTATGGTTAAGAAACAGCATCGTGTCGTTCAGCATGCTGTCTAGTAAATTAGTCTCTTTCCACTTATATTCTTTTCTACTCTAGGCACAATGCCTGAAATTTTTAGGGAGGGAGCCAGTCGATTACTTCGACCCAGTATGCAACTGGCACTCAATTTATTGATCCCGAAAGGATGAAAGACAAAGTTGACCCCTCGGCGGAATTTGAACTCAGGACGTAGCGGCAGACGAAATACCTATTTCTTTACTACCCACAAGGAGCTAAAACACAGAGAGGACAAACAGTGGATCGGCGTTGGCGCTATACCTGGAAATGGAAGAGAAGGACCCGTTGAGGACCCAGAAAAAATAGAAGGCCGGCTGATGGAGGCTTTCACAGAAGGGCCATTTATGGCATATGGTCGACTCGGGAAACAAAGTAGATGGGCGAACAGGTCGATGTGTTTGCCAATGAAATCAGGAGATTGGCTAGACTCGTGGGATATAGAGATGGCGCGTTAGAACAAACCGTAATATTAGCCTTAGTGACAGAATTTCCTAACCACCTGTTGGTCGAGCTGCAAAAGCTGCCGAACATTCACTCTATTGCAATGGGAGAGGTAATATCTCGGGCCAGAGCCATCGTATCGTGTTGCAGGACGACACCTTTGGCAGCGACTGCAACACCGAGAAGGGGTCGAACAAAGAGCGGCGGAGATGGATGCCGCGCTGAAAGGACTGAACCTGGCGCTGAGGTGGGGGGTGCGTAACATCGATATCCAGACCGATTCGGCCACTGTACTTAGATGGGTGGGATCAGTGATCACATGCGAGCGGAGGGTGCGAACTAAATGGGGTGCAGAGATGCTGATAAAACGCTGTCTGGGAATCCTAGGCGAGCTATCTGCCGAGTTTGACCTGAGGCTGAGTGTGGTTTTTGTGCCCTCAGAGAGGAATAGAGTGGACGTCCTGACCAGAGTAAAGAAAGCCTAGTTGCAGGTGCCAGAGGATCTGGAGCAAGGAGTGGCTGCGGTGTGTCGACTGAGTGACTCGGAGCTGAAGAGATTGCATACCATGCATTACATGGGGGTGGACAGGACCCTGTTCCTAGCCAGGAAAGTTGACTCTGACGTGACCAAGGCAGAGTGTGCAAAGAGTAGTTGGGAGCTGCGACAGGAGCTAGTCTATTGACCCCGTTCCGGGTGTGCATGAGGCAGGAAGCATTCCTGTGGAGCACAACTGGAAACGACTGGCAGTGGACGGGACGCACTACCGGCAGGGAATACACCTCTCGATGGTCGACTGCGGACCGGGCGGTTGGCCATATGGAGGGAGATGAAGACGGGGACCGGGGAGGAAATCACAAGAATACTGAATGAGATATTCCTAGAACGAGGCCCTGTGGATGAGCTGCTTGTGGACAATGGCACTACGTTTCGCTCGGTTGTGCTGGGGGAAATGCTCGACAAGTGGCACGTCAACCGTTTCTTCAGGGCGGCATACCGGCCAAGTGGCAATGGGGTTGTGGAGAGGCATCATCGTACCATCAAGACCATAGCAGAGAAGGGCCATATCTCACCGGTCAAGACCATTTTTTGGTATAATATGTCGCCCAGGACGGGACAGGCTGAGGAGTCAGTGTCACACAGGGCAATATTCAAGTACGAGTGGAGGCATCCATGTACTGGGGGGAAAGGGGACAATAACCTCTGTGAATTCGAGAAACAACGTATGTGTGCAGGATCATCACTGCGACGGAGGATGGGGCCAACAGTATTGAACAAGATGACGAAACCGGCAGGAATATGCCAGGAACTGAGGCCAGTCCTGAAGTCCCACGGAGGTCACAGAAGGCGCGGTGCCTTCCTCGCTGGTTATGAGACAAGTTAGGGCGTGTGGTCGGGGTTGAGAAGAGGGCGTGGGCAGGTTGGTTGAATGATCTTCAGATCAGGGTGGTATGTGGTGTTATGAGCCAGGATGTGTTGTAGGGAAGGATCGGAAGTGAGGGAATAGGCATGTCCTGTTGGAAGTGGGGCCTGTGGATCTCCCGGAAGTGCCGCGGTGGACATGCAGCATCAGTGAAGCACGAGGGACCAGTTGGCGGCGGACAGCACATCAGAGCGGATGTGTGAGACTGTACAGCGACGGATAGCACACGTGGACGGGCAGTGAAACTTGGAGATCGAGACAGCTCGTGGATGTTGAAAGTGACCTTTTTTCCGGACCGACAGGTAAGACTGCCGTAATTCTCTCTTTGCTTCCGTCGTTTTCTTCCTTTACATCACAAAATACTAGCACACAGAAAAGGTACAGAAAA
Organism: Octopus sinensis; assembly: GCF_006345805.1. Classification (NCBI taxonomy): domain Eukaryota; kingdom Metazoa; phylum Mollusca; class Cephalopoda; order Octopoda; family Octopodidae; genus Octopus; species Octopus sinensis. The sequence goes on from NC_043010.1 coordinate 32,758,693, forward strand.
ATACTAACACACAGAAGCACAGAAAAATATGTGATATACTAACACAGAAAAATTAAAATACGCGGGTGAAATCAACATTGTGCGGGTGTCGTCGTAACAAGATGCTAATGCCCCGATGTCTGTTGATTGGCTAAAATTACCCAAATTTACCAATTTTAATTCCAAATGACACCAGATTCTTTAATTTTCGAGATAAAGTAATTGATTGATCGTAATCAAAATTCATTGTTGCATCGATACACCAAAATTGAAAGCAATCTGAGCAAAATTAAGTGGGAATCATTTCGCTTGTGAAAAAGACTAGATATAAAAATAATGTTAGCCATGCTCTGTGATATACTTCCACGACAATACGACCATCTTTCTCTCTCTCTCTCTTTCACACACACACACACACACACACACACACACATACACTCACACACACGTGTGCGCATAAACTGTGAATCTAAAGTATTTTTCTACTCGATGACCTCAGTGTTTTTGTTCTTGTCAGTTGAGAAGGGATTGGCTGCTGAAGGCCAATAGGCTCTCATTATAGGCGGCGAGCTGACAGAATCGTTAGCACGCCGGGCGAAATGCTTAGAAGCCTTTCGTCTGCCGCTACGTCCTGAGTTCAAATTCCGCCGAGATCATCGTGTCATCCTTTCGGGGTCGATAAACTAAGTACCAGTTACGCACTGGGGTTGATGTAATCGACTGTCCCCCTCCCCAAATTTCAGGCCTTGTGCCTATAGTAGAAAGGATTATGATAATTATGTTGCTTTTGATTAAAGCGGCGATAATGATGTTACTCTTTTTACTCTTTTACTTGTTTCAGTCAGTTGACTGCGGCCATGCTGGAGCACCGTCTTTAGTCGAGCAAATCGACCCGGGACTTATTCTTTGTAAGCCCAGTACTTATTCTATCGATCTCTTTTGCCGAACCGCTAAGTGACGGGGACGTAACACACAGCATCGACTATCAAGCAATGCTAGGGGACAAACAAACACATAACACCACACACACACACATATATATATATATATATATATATATATTATACATATATACGACAGGCTTCTTTCAGTTTCCGTCTACCAAATCCACTCACAAGGCATTGGTCGGCCCGGAGCTATAGCAGAAGACACTTGCCCAAGATGAACCCGGAACCATGTGGTTGGTTAGCAAGCTACTTACCACACAGCCACTCCTGCGCCTATGTTAATGAAGGTAAGAAAAGAAATATACAAAAGAAGAAAAACAAGAGTAAAAGAGAGTGTAAGTAATTTACTAATTTTCTTTCAGGGTCAAAGGTTTGATGTGAATGCCTTTTTTTTACAAACAACGTGTGATGTAAATTTGATCTAAAACACGCGCGTACACACACACCACACATATACACATACATACACACGCTCGTGTGCAATCGACTTAATCTCTTACCCCAAAACTTGAGGCCTTGTTTTTCCAGTAGAAAGGATTTATTAAAGGTAAAAAAGTATGACACGCTGACATTCACATTTATTATATTGGTTATGTTCAATTTTGGGGAAACTTTATTTCATGTGTGTGTGTGTTTAGTAAAGAAAGCAAAAAATAAAACAAAAATGATAGTGTTCAGTATGTTGGCCACAGGAATTTCTGACAAATGGTTTAACGAAGTTGTACATCATCTCCCTCTTTCTCTCACATACCCACTCTTTCTCTATCCTTTATTATTACTCCCACTGCTCCGATCAATACTACTACTTTGAATAAAAAAATCAACTCTCTAAATTTTTTTGTCTCTCTTTCTCTCTCTCTCTTTCTGTGTCTTTGCCACCGCCCTCACCGCCTCTATGCTTATTATTACTCTCATCCCATCATGGGGAATAGTAGGAGTGTCGCTGAATAGTGAGTGAAGGGTTCTATGTGTGACACACTGACACACAGAAATTATTTTCACATTCATTATATTAGATGTTATACACTGCTGTAGCCATTGTAAGAATTTTGCAACAGCAATTATTGATAATTGAAATACCAATGGGAAAGTACAGTAATTTCAATATATATAGTGGGTGTAGGATTTCTGTTTCCGTCCCATTGCGTGGTACATTGTGGCAGATGTCTTCTGTTATAGCCCCGGCCTAATCAAATCCCTGAGAATCGATTTTGTGGACGGAAACTGAAAGAATCACTCACACCACACACCACACACAGACACCACACCACAACACACTTACATATATATATAAAGTTAATCCAAACAAGAAACAAAAAAGGACAACAACGCGAGGATGTGGAACAAAATAAAGTTTCTTGGGCGTCAGGAAAGAAGGGGAAATATATATAGTATATATATATATATATATTATATTATATATATATATATATATATATATATATATATATAGTAATATTATATTATATTATATATTATTTTATTATATATATAATATACATTATACATATGGGGGGGGGTAGTTTGTGGGTGTGAGCGGGGGGTGGGTGGGTTTTGGCACTGTATTAGTGTTTGTGTTTGTCCTACGGATTACCGGTGTTGTTTTGTTTATGCCTCTGTAACTTAGCGGCTCGGCAAAAAGAAACCCGATGGAACAAGTTCCAGGCCTTAAAAATAAGTACTGGGGTCAATTCTTTCGACTAAAACCTTCCAAGGTGGTGTCCCAACAAGCCGCAGTCCAGTGACTGATATAAGTAAAAGATAAAAAAAATTAACTAAACTCAATATTTGCCAGGTACAGTGATAAAGAAATCTTATAGAAATATGCAAGAAATGTTCAGGTATTGCCCACATAATTTAATTGCAATTATTGTGCTTCATGGAGGGCTTCATTTCTAGGCAAATTTCTCCTCATTCATTATTTATCAACAATCAGTTTATTCTTCGGCCAAAATATTCGAATCCGGACCAGTTACTGAGTTTCTATAAATTTCAAGTCAAGCCTACTCTGAGGTACTTGTTAACTATTTTGGACATTACTGTTACTATATGAATATACACGCGCACACGCACACACGCACACACACACACACACACCTCATTGATTACATTTGAAAGAAACCTATCATATTACATTTAGCTTCTCGAGGCTGTCTTTCATCTGTCATCTGTCTGTATGCGGGTCCATCTCTCCCTCAGTTTCTCCCTTTCTCCCTCTCTCTGTCTGTCTCTCTCTCTCTCTCTCTCTCTTACTTCTCTGCTACACAACCTTATCTCCTTCATAAACCCATTCCACTCAGATTGTTTCATCTCTCTCCTTACGTCCTGCTATTTACCCAATCCTTCCTCTCCAGAACTACAACTGTCTCGAATTTTCCTTCCACTCACATTGTTGTTGCTTAGCCAGCGTTGATTGAACAGCTTGTAATCAGAATCGTCCCAACCATGACCATCTCATCTGTTTTAGACATTGCTACATTGTCCATTGACACAGAATATCATTTGCAGGAGGAAATTTGGTTGCAACTTCTAGCAGGTCGTCTCCATTTATTATTTTTTTTCACAGACATCAGTCTACGGTTGTCCCATATGAACATTAACGGCATTAATATTACCATTGTGACACATTTCCTGGTGTGACACTACCTGCACTGATCTCGCTATTGTGGAAGGGGCCGGCAAACGATATAGACACTGTATTTTCTTCTCTGGCATATCAGTCTGGGAAGAGCTACAAAAAGATACAGGCATTATCTTTCGTTCTCTAGCATAAAAATCAGCATCTAAAACAAAGATTGTCAGGCTAATGCACCAAGACATCTATTTACGAAATAAGGAACGACAATAGAATCCATTTTTGAAACATATTTCTTTTAATAAAATGGCAACCATGTCCACCAAAAAGCAATTCCATTTGAGTTTAACAAAAATAGAAATAAAAAATGAAGCAATAATTTACACTATTTGAATATTTTCCTTTTTCCGTTCACATTCTTCGCAATTGACATCTGTTTGAGTGGGAAAGGAACCAGTCAACCAACTGGTGTGGCCAGCTTGAATCTCGTCGTTAATCCAACACGTCGTCCGTAAGCAAGATACTTTGCAATGCAAGTTCCCATGGTGCCGAAGTGGCATTACAAGTACAACGATTATTTGACAGAAGGTATCAACGTGAAAGTGCAAGTATCCAGGTGTTGAAAAGTCCAAATTTATGAGTGTTTCGTAATCTTGCAATGCTGAGATCAAATCTCCTCACACACACACACACACTCACACACACACATAACTGTATTTCAGCAGCATCCTGTCTCAACTCTTCAAAGATGCATTGTCTTCAAGTTTATGACAGGTAATGAACGATAAATGAATTAATTCTCATTCTTCTCTTTTATTTCTTATAGGCAAAATATTAAGACCAAGAGGGAGTTCTGTATAACTAAGGACCCGTGAATATTCCTGGATGCACCTTGAATATATGAGAATGACATCGCTGTTCGTTTCATCCATGCAAATTAATATCTAAGTACCAGTACCGAGGTTGATTACAAGAATGATGCCTGTTCCAATCTTTAGAAATTGGTTTTGTACTGAATTAAAGAATATCCTTAATATTTCTGTTATTTTTGGAATCGATAGAGCATCAGACAAAATCCATCACAGTAAATGATCCGGCTTCTAACAGTCTGAGTTCAAATCTCGTCGGAATCAATCTTGCCTCTTTCATCCTTCCAAGGTCGAGTAATTAAAGTGTGAATCAAGTATTATGGTCGATTTTGTCGACTATCGTTGAGTGTCAACATGCAACGGGCTAACAGGATAGAGTAGACGCCAAATCTCCGTGAAAACTCAGGGCTCCGACAACAGATTAAGTGACACACTTGTTGGAGGTACACTGTTGTCACGTCAGTTTCTGTGACACCATGTATCACACACACACACACACACACACACTCTCTCTCTCTCTCTTCTCTCTTCTCATATATATATATATATATATATATATATTTCGCTCTCCTTCCTGAAAACGAACTCTGCTAGAAGTGATAACTCAAACGAAAAATATTCTTATTGTTATTGGTATTAGTATTGTTAACTTTATGTGTTCACTGTTTTATTGCTTGGGAGGTAGGGGTAGTAGGGATTGGCACAGTCAGTAGAACGCCGGATAATATATCTTTTGGTAGTTAATTACATCATTTTACATTATGCGTTCAAATCTTACTGGCGTCGACTGTGAATTTCATATTTCAAGGTCCACAAAACAAAATTTTGAAAAAATATCAGTGACGTAGGTAGATTTAATCGAATATACCCATACCACCTCAAATATAAATTTAAATGTCAATTTGTTAGGAAGGAAGAAAAATATTTTAAACGTTCCTGCGTTTATAACAAACGTTAAGAAAATGTAACAGTATTTACACACGATTATTGAATGTTAGAGAGAAATTTAATGCATGCGGCATTTTGTCTCAGACCAGAAGCCAGCTTGCTGATCGTTTAATGTTGTTTTTCTTGTGCTATTTGTGTCTTATTATTATTGTTGTTTGTTTGTTTTCCGTCAATGCTCTCCTACAACTTTAGTATACTATACATGTGATATTGTATGTTTTTTAACAATTTTCATTGAAGTCTGTATCTGATTTTTTTCAATATGTTTTTTACTTGACGTCACCGCTACCACAGTGTGATCGTATTTATCGTTCGGGTTTTCACACAAACAGTTCCAACAGAACTCTGACCACGTGCTATCTTCCCTTTGAATTCGATACATTCCGTTAGTGGCCAAGGAAATCTTTCGCCCGTCCAAACTCATTTTCGAGACAGTACTTTCACTACTTTCTCGTCTCACTGGTAACGGAGAAGTATTCACAATAATTAAAGGAGGTTTCACTCGGAATATAAACCGGAAGAAACGGCTGATCTGGAAAACTGTGCTTCTTCGAATAAGAATATACACCCAGGGATCAAGAATCTGATTGAGTGAAGCAAGTCGTATCACAAGTAAATCTTTGTTCTGTATTGATGTCAACTGGTTCACAAAGACATGGATCTGTTTTGACAAAATGACAGCAGAAAAAGAAAAGATTATTAGAATTTATTGTCAATGTTTGTTTTATTATAACATGTTTAATAATCATTAATAGGAGGAGGAAAAGGAGGGGGAGGAAAAGGAGGAGGAGGAAAGGGGAAGGAAAAGGAAGGAGGAGGAGAAGAGACATAATCGATTGGAAAGACACAATGTATTACTAGTATTGTTACACAAATCGGCGAGAGAGCCTCAACACGATAAGTCGACTTGCAAGAAATATCGGTCTAAAATCTTAAGTTACTCGTTAAGTTCGCCTTGAAACAAACGAAACGATACACTGGAAAATGTTCTAGATACACAAAACGACAGTATGGTCGTAGATGGAACGCTTTAATCATAGGTTTGCTTAATCAGAGCTGACATGAGGCTAAGCAACAACAACTGATAGTCATTTGCTCGACCGTAGAAGATGAAAGACAAACTGATCCCGGTAGGAGATTTGCACCTCAGAACCAGATGGTTAAAACTAAAAGTGTGACTATTTCTGTAAGTCTTTCAATGAGACTCTTTATGATATTAGTTCTCTGATGGGAGGCGAACTGGCAGAATCATTTGAATGTCAACTAGAATGGCTTACGTCAGTATTTTGAAGGAGGTAAAATACCAGTCCAGGGTGGTAGATTGGCCAGATTGTTAGAATGTTAGACTGGATTCCTAGCGGCACCTGTCTAGCTCTAAGCGTTCTGATTTCAAATCCCGTCTTCTGCCACAAAAAAAGACGAACAGACATAATTTTGTTAATTTATGATATACCACGAGAAATAACTGCGAAGTCCTGCAGGGGAACATTTTGTAAAGGTTTTAGCTGTGTGTTACTTATGAATAAGGATTGTCTATGTAGTGTTGAGTCTTTCCTTGATATGTGCATTGGTTGTGTCTTGGTGCTGTCGAGGGAAACTACGTTGTTAGGCTCTCAGTGGAAACTACTTTCAAAATCTATATTTATGGAAGTGATATTTACGTGGCGAGATGTAGATGCTACATGTGTGGAAAAAGTTAAGGAGTGAAGAGTGATGTCACCTATATCGGTGTACGACTAGATGTGGGTGTGATTAGGAGTGATAGTAAAAATATACAGAAGAGCATGCAAGGAACATATAGGAGATAACATGTGATGTAAGTATTATTTAAGCATAAGAGGCAAGACGAAGATAATATGTGGTACATGTATACATGTTAAAAATATCCTTTAAGCTAAAATCATTTGATAACTCACGATACACATAGCAGATATTATGTAGTAGAGATATACGTTATAAATATCACTTGAACCATACACAGCAGATAAAATGTGGTATAAATATATAACTTACCATAAGAGGTAGATAACACGTGGTGAATATACATGTTATCATTATCAGTTGTACAACCATTTGTATTTCTGTGTAACGCCTACTGCTGGCAATCCTCCGTAATTTACCTGTACTCGAACTCACGACCGTCTGCTTACAACGGACGCTAATGAGCTTGCGAAGGACAGCGATATTCAAGATAACTGTCGTTAAAATGGTCACAATACCTAAAATACTGTAGAGGAAGTTGAATACCATATTGATGGCTACTTTGCTATGGTAGTCGAAGAAGCACCATGTACCTGGTGAGCGAAGAGAAACAAAACAAGATAACACATTATTAAAAGTGTTAATAATAAAATAGTTGAAAGAATTAACTAACTCTGACCTAAAACTAACCCTAACCCTAAAACTAACCCCTACCCTAACTCTAACCCTAACGTGTGTGGACAGTGAAAAAATCTGATTAAAAACAATCAAGAATTTGTAAACGATATTGTCGGGGTCCCCGTATAATTAATAATACCTCACTGGTAAAAGTAAATTACCGCCCCTTGTATCGTCCGATATCTTTGTTTATATTCGCGAGTGCCCTTTTTTCCGTTTGTTTTATTTTTTAGTATAACATATTTAAAAATAGATGAATCTTTCTAATATTTTGCATACGTCTTTTATTTTGTATATATCTTCCATTTTCATAACTTTTTTTTTAAATTGCATTTCATTTTCTAGGAGAGGTGCGTTTCTAAAGGAGCGCCAAAGATGGATTAAAGATATGGAAAATTTAGCAATAAAAACGGAGGAGTTAAAAGCAACGGATTGGATAATACGGCGTCATGTATAAAGCTGTCCTCTTCTCTGTGTGTGTATGCGTAGACAAAGTATCACAATAAATCTTAGGCCAACATTTTATGCAATAGATAATATTCTATGTTATATACAATATATTTATAAATAGAGAAAGAGGTCAGCTGAACTAGTTGGAGTTTCAATAGAAACTGAATATCTTTTTTAACTGTTCACAGGGTTACTGCTTATGAATTCACTGTTTCAAAGTTTGAAGTAAACTGGATAGACCGATATATATATATATATATATATATAATTATATATATATATATATATATATATATATATATATATTTATCGTTTACTTGTTTCAGTCATATAACTACGGCCATGCTGGGGGCACTGCCTTGAAAGGATTTAGTAGAACAAATCGACCCCAATAGATTTTTTTAAAAGCCTGGTACTCATTCTATCTGTCTCTTTTTGCCAAACCGCTCAGTTACAGGAACGTAAACACACCAATACCAGTTGTTAAGCGGTGTTTGGGGACAAACACAAGCATAAAGATACACATACATACACACAAACATACACACACACACACACACACACTTGCGACGGGCTTCTTACGGTTTCCGTCTACCAAGTCCATTCACAAGGCTTTGATCGGCCCGAGGCTATAGTAGAAGACACTTGACCAAGGTGCCACGCAGTGGGACTGAACCCGGAACAATGCCATGTGATTGGGAAGCAAGCTTATCACCACACAGCCACGCCTGCGCTTATATATATATATATATATTTGTTCGTCTCCCCGTGGCCATTAGGCACAACTTCACAAGCCAGCCCCATACTCAACTCGTCCTGTCGAAAGACCCTTGTCCTACGTCCTGGTTTTGTTTTGTTGTTTATTTTTTATTTTTACCGTTATTGTTTTACGTTTTGTATTCTTATTGGTGTGTCACGTATTCTGTATTTTTGTTTGTGTACTTCGTTCGTTTTCCGTCCTCGCGTTGTATACATTCGAAGCTTTCTTCCAGGGGATCTAATGCGCTTGGCTTAGATTTCCCTTGGCGGGCTGGCCATATCGGAGCAATCTCAAGATTAATCAGCCGAAATTGCTAAGATGATCTGGTTCTTGACTGATGACTGAGGGCTTCGAATGTCCCGTCCTGTGGTTCTTGTGTCGTCTCTGTGGTGTTTCATGTTCTTGTCCATGTCTGTAATTATTTTTACTGTTTACCTATATATATATATATATATATATATATAATTTCTTTTTAGGCTAGTTCTATAACAGATTACTGGAACATTAACTGTGTTTTCTTTGAAGGCTACTGTAACACAAAATTTATCTATAAATTGTAGCAAGTACGATATGTATAGACAGATGTAAACATCTTGGATTTATAGACACTATTTCAATATCTTCGTGCAGAGAAAAAGAGGGATTAGCTGGATACACGTATACAAGCCAGCAGCCCAGCCACAAGAAGAAGTTGTTTTAATTTCAGAGTGTACAATTAAAGAAGTTTGTAATCTGACTTCAACATTTATGACCTGTCACCGCTATCTAGATGGTTGTTCGATCTGCTGGAAATAGCAACTAAATTTCTGTTGCAACAAACCCTATAGTCTTCAACAAGGGGATGACGTATTGGCTGTAATGTAGTGCTAGAAACAAAACCGGATGGTCGTGGTTGGAAATCCTTTGATCGTAAGGCATTTAGTCAGAGGTAACTTGAAGCTAACATCAACAACAGCGACATCAACTCCCATATTTAGACAAACGGATTAAGTCGATTACATCGACCCTAGTGCGTAACTTGTACTTAATTTATCGACCCCGAAAGGATGAAAGGCAAAGTCGACCTCGGCAGAATTTGAACTCGGAACGTAACGACAGACGAGATACGGCTACGCATTTCGCCCGGCGTGCTAACGTTTCTGCCAGCTCGCCGCCTTATCAACTCCCATAGTAACCGTAACAAAAGTATAACAAGAACAACAACATAAAAAAGAGACAATGACGATAATGAGAAGAGGCAGAATCATGAGGAAAAAAAAGAAGGAAAGAAAAAAGAAAGACAAAAAAGAAAAACGAAAGAAAGAAAAGAATGACTATGAAATATAAAAAGAAAAATGAGAAAGAGGAAACTGACAGGTTAGGGTTAGGGTTAGGGTTAAAAAAGACAAAGATAGAAACAAAAACAAAAGCTTTGCAGGAAAAAGAAAGAAAATAGGTGAGAAAGGTTTAATGTAACAAGGAATGGAAGAGAAGCCAAAGAAAGAAAGAAAGAAAGAAAGAAAGAAAGAGAAAGAAAGAAAGAAAGAAAGGGAGAAAGAAAGAAAGGGAGAAAGAAAGAAAGAAAGAAAGAAAGAAAGAAAGAAAGAAAGAAAGGGAGAAAGAAAGAAAATGAGATAGATAGAGAGAGAGACAGACAGACAGAGAGAGAGAGAGAGAAAGAGAGTGTCAATGAGTTGAAAAGCCAAAGTTGGAGCAAACAGCTGTTAGAGAAGTTAGGAAGAATTCAAAGAGTAGAAGTTTAAGAAAAACAGAAGAATTAGGGTAATGATGGAACAATAGTGTTACCCTCCACTAACATACACACACACACACACACACACACACACACACACACACCACACACACACACACACACACATACACACACATACACAAACACGCACGCATGCGTGGTACCCCGCAATATAAGTAACCTTGACTTCGCTGCATAACTGACCAATATAACCTTTTTAGGTTTTCTGAGAGAACAAATGAAAATAACGATGACTGTTATTAGGAATTCCAGTAGGAACTGTTTTATATACTTAATATGATACTACAAGGATTGAACTATTAACCTCATCTTTTGTGCTGATATAATTGTTTGTTTGTTTGTTTTTTCACTTATTTGATTGTTTTTCAGTATATTCCAAAAATCTTTAGGTTTCGTATTTCTGCATATACAGTAACCAGGCATTCACATCTACATACATGCACAAAAACACACACACACCACACACCACACACACACACACATACACACACATACACAAAACACGCACGCATGCGTGGTACCCCGCAATATAAGTAACCTTGACTTCGCTGCATAACTGACCAATATAACCTTTTTAGGTTTTCTGAGAGAACAAATGAAAATAACGATGACTGTTATTAGGAATTCCAGTAGGAACTGTTTTATATACTTAATATGATACTACAAGGATTGAACTATTAACCTCATCTTTTGTGCTGATATAATTGTTTGTTTGTTTGTTTTTTCACTTATTTGATTGTTTTTCAGTATATTCCAAAAATCTTTAGGTTTCGTATTTCTGCATATACAGTACCAGGCATTCACATCTACATACATGCACAAAAACACACACACACACACACACACACACACACACACACATACACACACACACACACACACACACACACACACACGCACATACGCACATATGTATGTATGTATGTATGTATGTATGTATGTATGTATGTATGTATGTATGTTACCACTGTGTGGAACTTTGGGCAAGTGTCTTCTACTATATAGTCTCGAGCAGACCAAAGCCTTGTGAATGGATTTCGGAGACAGAAACTGAAAGAACCCCAACGTGTGTGTGTATTTGAGGGCGGGGTCTGCCTTTGTATCACTGTTTTTCCCCACCACTGCTTGACAATTAGTGTTGGTTTGTTTGCGTCCCCTCAACTTAACGGTTTGGCCAAACAGACCGATAGAATGAGTAACCGGCTTTTAAAAAAGTACCAAGGTCGATTCTTTCGAGTAAGAATTCTTGAAGGCGGTGCCCCAGCACGACCCTGCTGTCTAATAACTGAAGCAAGTAAAAGATAAAAGATATGAGTTAGACGTATATGTGCTAAATGCAACATATTCCGATTGATCTAATCCGAGGTACAATTCTACAAAATATTTAATCTATAGTTAATAGCAACACTTTGTTAAGATATTTAGAGTTGTGGCGTTAGTGAACTTGCTAAATATGGAGCAGTGGTAAAGAAGTCGGAAAAAATGTGCCAAACAATTAAGAAAATACTTGTTTAGTGCCATTAAATGTTAAATACATGCTTAGTAATCATGTCTTTCTTTTAACCTCGCAGAGAAAATAGAGACCGTGTTTAAGCCATACGACTTTCAGGAGGCAGTGAAGAAATATTCAGTCAACTAATCGATTAGTTTCAGCTTTTGTTAAAACAATCGTCAGGATTCGATTACTATCCTCCGGTTGCTGAGAGAACGTAGAATAGGAACACAATTTTACAATGTTGATATGATCATTAACGGGGATAAACCCATGAGAGAACTTTAAAAATAGCATGTGATCAGATTTGAAAGTAAACTCATGTGAATCTAAACTAGTCTTCACGTCAAGCATGCCAAAAAATGATGAAATCTAAATTCACCTCGATGTGTTGTTGCACGATATACACGTAACTTCGAGTAAGAACCTTGAAGTCCTCTAGTCTCCTATCTCAGTTAATTTCATTAATCATCACCATCTTTTTCCCGCCTTCCCTCTCTATTTCCTACTTTCCATCAGTCCCCCCCTCTCTCTCTCTTAGAAAAGGAGGAAATTACATTAATGACGCACTGACTAAAATACTTGGATGGACAGCTGGCTTGCGTTATGCTGAGGAACTGATTTGTGATGCCCAAAGTGTTTATATCATCTACACAACTGCAGTGCACAGTTAAGTCGATCACTTCATCGCCACTGATCGACTGATAAAGATGTTAGCAAGCTTACTATGATAATTTCAACGACACTAGTTGGTTACAGGCCATTACCAATTTTAATAAGCAGCCTGGCAACAGGAGGTCATTTGACCTTGCACTGCCAGCACATTTATTTCCTGCTTGCTTTAGCATTGTTGGATGAGAGGATCTTTTCCAGTACCATATATCAACCTCTCTGTAGACTGAAAATTATCTGTTTTGGAGGAATGGACATTAGTTTTGATATCACAAAGTACCGACATCGAAAAAGAATGAAATTGAGATGAGAGCTGTTAAGGGACATGCAGGCGCACAAAATCAACGAGATGGTATTTGGTTGGCACCTTCATGTGAACCATGGCGCTATTCCTGATTCAATTGTATTCCGGAGTTTCCCGTGTTGCCATTGTTCTTTGCACTGGTTGAGGCGGGTGCCAAATTGCAAAGTGTGCAGATAGCCAAAAGATTGACCTGAAGGGATAGCCAGCTGGAAAAAATGTTTTCCTGGGGCTAAGCACCGTCTTAATCAGGACTGCCAACTTACGTTGGCAAATAGATTTTACTCTGTAGTGCTGTTACTACTTACTTCTCGCTCAGAGATTTAAAACTAATGGTTTTCCTCTTTACGAGATCAGTGGCTGTGTGTCACTTTAAAAGTATAAACCTCGAACAAGACCTAGCACTGCCATCTCTAGGCCAACGGTTATCCTGTGCCGATGAAGAAAAATAATCCAGAAACCATGGTCCGTAGGTACCGTTTAAGGCCTAGTGGTGACATTAGCTCCCTTGTTTGTGGTATAAGGACGTGTTGGTAGCCAGCTGAAAAAGATGTTTTCCTGGAGCTAAAAAAAGGTAGTAACATCATCCAAATCAGGACTGCCAAATAACGTTTGGCAAATAGATTTTACTCTGTGGCACTGTAACTACTTACTTCTCGCTCAGAGATTTAAAACTAATGGTTTTCATATATATGTGTCCCTCATCTCCTCTCTCTACACTACACCATACGACTTTACACATCACATCATATATACATACACACGTCCAGACCTCTCATACGCACTAATACTCTCTCATACACACACACACACACTCTTCTCATACACACACACACACTCTTGTGTTGGAGCGAGGTCATTTAACCCTATTATCTCCCCTAATTTCGCTCTTGCGTCTCACGTTTGATCTTTGACTTCTGGCCGAAATCAGATCGCCATGTTGATTCGCTAGCCTCTGCACGCATTTTTTTTTCTCTCCTTCTTTCTGTGTTTCTTCTCTGTGTATCTTTCTGTTGAAGAGCGTAGGCTCGAAACGTTAAAGACTTGTTTTATTTATATTTCCTGAGCGCCATACTAATACAATTATTTGTTTGTATTCCACCTGCCTTCGTCTTTTGTTTATTTCCGTAAACCTGCCTTCATCTTTTGTCTATTTTCATAAAGCTTCCCGTTATATATATATATATATATATATGTACATACACACATACACACACACACACTCACACACACACTCACACACACACACACACGTACACACACACACACACACACACACACACACACACACACGTACACACACACACACACACACACACACACACACCACACACGTACACACACACAGTTGATCATATTCTGCTCACTAGGTATTGGTTAAAATTTGACTATGATAAAAGATGCTTTCCTGAAATGTACTCAGCAACGACACAACCATGCCTGTGCCCAAAACTTCAGGTTTGTATGAAAAGAGAAATTAGAAATAAAAGTATTCTCTTTCCAAGGACATATTTGACGTAAGCTGAACGAAATATTTTACTATGGGGAGCATTCAGCTCAGTGAGATATAAATACACCTTCGTGTTCTTTCTGTTCCCCACTCTCTTTCTCTGTCTCTCTCTCTTTTCTTCTCTCTGTTTACGTGTGTGTGCATATATATATATATATTTTAAAAACTTTCGGAAAAAGTAATTATTCCAGGTTATCAGGATATTTACTATTTTATACTTTACTAATACAAAGCAAACAGTATCAATTATAATATTATTATTACAAATTTGGGATTTTACCAATAGGACGACGACCTCAGTTTCAGGACAAACTTACTTACTGGAGTACACATAGAAAATTATATCCAAAATATTAATCTAATAATATAAGCATTTTAAAGCCTACTATAACATACAATAAGAATAAACTACATTAGAATTGATTATAAATTATTTAAACATATTTTTAAAAATTATGTATACCTTAGCTGTTATTAGTCTGTGGAAAAAGAAGATAATATTAATCAACGCTTATATTATTAGATTAGTATTTTGGATATAATTTTCTATGTGTACTCCAGTAAATAAGGTTGCCCTGAAATTGAAAATCCCAAATTTGTAATAATAATAATATTATAGAGTATACTAGCCATCTCAATATGGCTAACCACTAAGGGTAGGTGTTACTGTAGCTTTTAGCCCCAGGAGATCATCGTCTCCAGCTGGCTTTAGGCACACTTTCTGTGCCCTTATGGTATTTGAAAAGGGAGGTCATCCCTCTCTCGTCAACCTAAGTGATATTATATATATATATATATAGTTAATCCAAACATGAAAACACAAAGAGAAAACACAACAACGCGAGGATGTGGAACAAGTATAGTGTTATTGGACGCTCAGGAAAGGAAAGAAAGAAGGAGGATTTAACGTTTTGAGCGGAGCTCTTCGTCAGAAACATATATATATAACTGGATATTAAAACTAAGTAATGAATTCCAGTCATATATATATATATATATATTCGTATATATGTATATGTATACGTATATTTGCTTGCATACGTAAAAATGTGTGCGAGTACGTGTGTAAGGTTTCATTTGAAATGTATTTTTTTCTTGTGACTCGATTTTCACTCCCCCGTACACATACACACAAGCATCTATACGCAGGAACAGACATACGTATACATCCACTCATTAACGTACAATATGTGCATATATATATGCGGCGTGTGGGTGTAGATATATTATAAACGTTAATGCTAACGAATAGAGCCGGTATTGACTTCGTTTTCTTTAGATCGTTGCCATTAACGTATCACATATAAGAATACGCGTTGTTGTTAAATATGTCTGTGTATATTAGTGTTATCATTCTTTCACGCCCTCTTTTCTCCTTTCCTTTTGATTATCTTTCACAATCCATCCTTTCCCTCCCCTCTCTCTTCCTTCTTCCTGCCCCTCCTTTTTCTCTTTCCCTATCTATCTATCTATCTATCTATCTATCTATCTATCTATCTATCTATCTATCTATCTATCTATCTATCTATCTATATATCTATCTATCTATCTATCTATCTATCTCTCTGGACAGACAGACGCAAGTCAAATGGGCTCCACGTAAGTTGGTATTTTTGTACGTTCAAAAGTGTATATTGACAAATATTTTGTGTTTAAAAGTTGTGCAACAACATCCACTGTAAACCTTTGATAAATATCTACACAAAATTTTTCCCCTTGTGGGCAAAATTTAAAAGAAAAAATTCTCATAGCCTTCGTGGTTTCATTTAGCCATTTTATTTCCAAAATGGCCACTGGTCACCACGAGGCTGAGGTGCAAGTCAAGCGTGACGCAGACACAGAAAAACAGGATGACAACACCACCTCCACCACCACCATCAACATCGACAACAGCAACAAATACAAAACAAAGGTCGCAAGGCCAAGCACCGTCAACACCATCAGTGAGTCCACCACCACCACCAACACCGACAACAACACCATGGCAGAATCTGCTACTAAAACTGTTATCCCTACTAAAGACATCGCCACCAATAACAATACCAACATCACCATCACCGCCACCAAAGACCGTGCCGTCAATGCTACTAATACTACAAACACCACCGCCGTCACCAAGAACGACAATAACAACAACAACAACAACAACAACAACAACGACGACGACGACAACAACAATTCCCTTCAACCACTGCTCACTCCATCACCAACAAGTGAAAAAATAACGACGACAAGCAAACGAAATGTCGAAATTTGCGCTAATGCAGGACTAAATTACGCAGGCAATTTTCCACCCCTTGCTAGTTGCATAATCAGCAACCACAAACCTACAACCCACACCCCTGCCATCAACACCAACACCACCGGCAGTAACAACAATAACAAAACAACAACAAACTTCGCCGAGGCGATAAAAGAAAAGGTAACAAAAGTTTCGTTTACTACACAACAGATTAAAGATTGCAGAGAAACCTTATTACAAATGAAAACGGAAAAATACTCTTACACATACCTCAACACATACTGAATGAGGAGAAAAAAGACAATTGTATATAAAATCACAATAAAAAAAAACTAAAAGTCCAGAAAAGGCAAGCACAGACAAAGTCGAAAAGTGCTTACGCCCCATCTGGGGATACAAGGATTGTGTGACTTGGGCGAACAAGTTCGCACACGTACAGGTGGTTTTTCAGAGTGAAGAGTTGGCGAAGAAATTCTCAACGATAACCCTTCATTCTGATGAACTAACGTTGACACCGAGTTACCTCGGCCAGAAGGTGACGAAAGTCATTATCAGTGGTGTCCCCCAAGTGACTACCACACTGTGGATTACATCCGCTTTAACATCCGAAATGGAGGACTTAAACATCCTAGATATCGGTGTTTCGGAAAACAAGGACTGGCTGGGAAAGAGAATAGAGTTCCTCTTCCACATAAGTCAAGAGGACATAAATAAAATCCCCACCCACGTACATCTTGAGGATGGCCGCAAGTTATACGTAGTAGTCGAGGGCAGAAGGCCACGATGCTATACATGTGACAGTGAGGCACACCTCAAAAAGGAGTGCAAATCTGCCGCAAAATTACAACAACAACAACAGCCACAGGAAAAATCACAAAAGCCAGGATTATTGCCCACACCACAATATGGACAGCTAGTCAAGAAGCTGTATGCGGAAATGCAGGAAAAACAACAAAGAACAAGCCAACCCAACCAAACAACACCAACACCAGCGCCAAGAACAGAATCATCACCACCAACAACAAATAAACCAATTCCAACACCAAGAATAACAACGAAGAAGACAAGCACCAAGGATGTAGGAGAGACAATAACCACAACAAACCCCCCAGCAACACCCTCCCCGCGCACCACAACAATATCTACAACCGCACAAACACACCCAGACGCTTTACCCTTGCCCCCTGCTGATTCGTCAGACTTTTCATCTAACGATGAAAGTTCGACAGAATGGCAAATAGCCACAGGGGGTAAAAGAAAAAGATCAAGAAAAACCAAACAAGAAATCGCAACCAAAGCAGGAGATACTTGAACCCTGAAAACTCCATACACAACAAAACAAGCACCAACACCACAAAAACAATGCTATCAGCGATAGACACAAAAGACTCCAAACTAATGGAGTACATCACAGGATACACAAACATTTGTGAAGATGACTTTTAAAAATAGCAATCATCCACGCACTACACCACCCAAACACATCAAAATACTACACATCACACAAACACAACACCACAAACTCAAAGCCCTCTTCCCAAATGCTGTAGGGGGTTTCCAGAAATATCTGTCCCAAAAACTATATAAAAACCTCCTCGAAGACACATCAAAGAACGAGGAAGCCAAAACTTTCGACACAAGTAAGTAACTCTCTGTACTTTCATTTGTGTGTTTTAAAGCACACACCCCAATAGAATCATGGTCAAGATTGGTTGTGTGAATGCGCGTGGCTTGGGGTCTCCTTGGAAACAAGGATACCTCCTAAATGACATCAAGTCACATGATCTGGGAATCATAGCCATAAGTGAGACCAGACTCCACGAGCCACGGGCCCTAAAGTCCATGTTTGGCGGACAGTTTAACATTTATTTCGCTCCCTGTCTGCCGAGGATGGGCGGTAGTGGCACCGCGGTACTTTTTCACAAGAGCTTGGATCTCGAAGTCAAGACGATATTCGTAGACCCGGAGGTAGAGACTGATCGTTCTGGATGTTGACGACAGCAATGGGTGCGCTTTTCGACTCGTATCAGTCTACGCACCGCCCTTAACAGGTCGGGCGGATTTCTTTCGACGTCTAGAAGTATTCTTGGGAACGTCTCGTCCTTTACTCTTAGTGGGGGATTGGAATGCTACCTTGGACACGCATGTAGACTACGTGGGTAGAGACAGAAACAGAAGGGGATGCAAATGCCTCAGAGACCTGCTCAGACGATTCCAACTGTCTGACAGGTACCGACTCGACCACCCAAATGCACCAACGTGGACATGGAGCAACCGCAGTGGGTCGTCGAGATCGTATCTAGATAGGATACTGTGTAGGACAGTAGACAAGGATAACTTAGGATGTCCACAATTCCACACAGTCAGCTACACGGATCACAAATTGGTGACGTGTACGCTAGACTTAGATAAGGCACATAGACAGGGTCCTGGGTACTGGAAACTGAACGCATCATTCCCGTCCAGACAAGTTTTCAGAGACCGGATTAGCACACTAGTAAAGAGGGCTTTGACGGGAGCCATCATCAACAACAAAATGGTGGTTTGCCCTCAAGAGAGCAGTAAAAGCAGAAGCGATTAGGTACAGCAAAGCACTAGCCATAGATAGAAATAGACTAGAGGGTGAGCTAGTTAAGAAGCTAGAAGAGGCAATTAGAAGCGGCATCGCATCCGACGTTTTGGCGGCGAGGTTGGCCCTCGACCAACACTTCAACGCCAAACACGAAGGATGTGCTGTCAGAGCTAGGATGCGTGCTCTAAGGAACGAAGGTGTTGGAGCCGCGAGAGAGGCCCGGGTGGCAGAGGCGCAACAGGGCAACAAAGCCACCATTCGGTCACTGGTAGATGAACAGGGGCGCGAATTGCTCGAGCCAAGTAAAATGTGTGAGGCCTTTCACAGCAGCATTTTGCCCGACTGTTCGGGACGAGTGGAGGGCAAGAACGTAGGGTAGACTTCAGTGCCTACCTACATAGCCTGCCACGACTCTCGACAAGAAAGGCAGGGTGCTGCGAAGGTGCCATCACGGCGGCGGAAGTGCGGGAAGCGATGGCAGAATGCACGAGGGACAAATCACCGGGTTTGGATGGTCTACCCTACGAATTTTACTATTGTATGCCAGACTTGTTTGGAGACGTCTTGGCAGCGGTATACTGCAACTGGAAGCAAAACGGGAGCATACCCGGTTTTGTGAGTCGAGGAGCTGTAACTCTGCTGAAGAAAGATCCAAACAAGGGAAACATTATAGATAACTTTAGGCCAATCACTCTGCTCAATGCAGACCTGAAAATTTTGACCAAGGTGTTATCCAAGAGGTTGGCGCTTGTCATGGAGAAACTGGTCGACAACGCACAAACGTGCGCCGTGCCGGGCCGGAGCATCCATGACAACCTCCATCTGATGCGCTACATCATAGACAGGGTAGTTAACGAACCTGGTATGGGTGGGGCCCTGATCAACTTGGATCAATCGAAAGCCTTTGATAGGGTAGACCATCGATACTTGGGGGCAGTCCTGAGAGCGGCTGGTTTCGGTCCCGTCTTCCGCGGCTGGATAGCTGCCTTGTACAGAGGCATCCGTTCGGTAATTCGCGTAAATGGACATCTGTCGAGACCCTTCGACATTGCACGTTCGGTCCGTCAGGGATGCCCCCTCTCGGCGCTTCTATACGTATTGACTCTTGAGCCACTACTGCGGAAGCTGGCGACTCTGAGGGGCATCCCGCGAGAATTAGGATGCGGGACGAGCGTGTCTGCATACGCGGACGACGTCACCGTCATAGTGTCAAGCCACGAGCACATCGAGCGGGTCGGCGAGACACTGAAAGACTACGAAGCGGTGACAGGAGCAAAAATCAACCAGGAAAAGTCAGTGGGCTTGCGGCTCGGCACCTGGAGAAGCAAGCCCATGCCGTCCACCAGTACCTCCGTCGTGGGACGCTGGACAGACGGCCCGGTTGAGTTGCTCGGGGTCTGGTTCGGTCCGGACCTCCAAATGGAGAAGAACTGGAACGAGATAACGAGTAGGGTGGTCACTCTCGCCCAGCAATGGGCCGAGAGGAAACTGTCCCTAAAAGGTCGGGCGGAGGTGGTGAACGCGTACATCGCGTCCATCATCTACTACCGCCTGACCGTCGTACCTTGTCCCG
>NC_043010.1:32787214-32794714 GCF_006345805.1 Octopus sinensis
TATTATTATTATTATTATATTATTATTATTATTATTATTATTCGGGTCACTGCTTGGAATCGAACCCGGAATCTTGGGGTTAGTTGCCCGCGCTGCTAACCACTACTCCATAAGGGATGAGCCACTGTATCTGTCTGTCTGTATGTATGAATGTATATGTGTGTGTGCGCATTTATGCGTGTGTATGTGTTATAGATATGTGCACGTGCGTGTAGAAGTGTGTGGGGAGTGAATGTGCGTGTACATATGTACGTATGTATATATGCATATGTAATAGACACATGCGCGCGCATTCATATATACTCAAAATAAAATGTAACAATATTAGTTTCAAATTTTGACCGATGCTTATTTTATTGACCCCGAAAGGATGAAAGGCAAAGTCGACCTCGGCAGAATTTGAACTCAGATCGTGAAGACAAGCGGAAGAATGACGGAAGCTGAACAGAAGACAAGACAAAGTAAAATCCCAACAGAGGTTGGAAAACATATAATGAAGCAGAATACAGTAAGTAAATGAGGAATATGTGGTAATGAAGAAGAAGCATTAAACTGTTTTAGTTAAGACGGAATATATCCACAGGCATGACAAGGGTTGGACTTACAATGGATGTTGTGCCAGACTATGGAATGCCAACAGAGAAAATTGTGTATAGTCATACACATAAACGTGTCTCAGAAAATGACAAACCAAACATGCTCTGGGATATGCCAATACACACAGATGAAGACATCAAGATTAATCGACCAGATATTGTTAGTGAGAAATTCAGATGGCGACAGAATGGATCATCTCCTTCGGCTGAATATATGCACGTGTGTGTGTGTGTGTGTGTGTGTAAGTACATGTATATATATATATATATATATATATATATATGTGTGTGTATATATATATATATATATGTGTCTGTGTGTGTGTACAAAATGAGGGCAGAAAAAAATTCTAATGGCAAATATGCCGAAAAAAAGACAAAAATTGTCAATAACCATTATAATTTATGCGTCTCGAAACAAACCGATAGAAGTTTCTAAAAAATCCGTTATTACCGTATTGGTCCCAATTTCGGGGTTAATTCATAAGAATTTTCCCCTCTTCAGCGATAAATACGTGAGATATAAGTGAAATACTTTCTCATACCCATGGAAAGTAAGTATTTCACTTATATCTCACGTATTTATCGCTGAAGAGGGGAAAATTCTTATGAATTAACCCCGAAATTGGGACCAATACGGTAATAACGGATTTTTTAGAAATTTCTATCGGTTTGTTTCGAGACGCATAAATTATAATGGTTATTGACAATTTTTGTCTTTTTTTCGGCATATTTGCATTAGAATTTTTCTTCTGCCCTCATTTTGTAAATTATTTATAAATTTAACCTTTAAAGGGTATTTTTTGATATGCTGGCCATTGATTAAATTTTTTTCCCGAAAAAAATTTTATCCTACATTAGTTATATATATATATATATATATATATATATATATATATATATATATATATATATATATATATATATATATATATATTATAATTAAGGGTATCTAAAAGATACCACCATGCTAGAGATAGCAGTCATAACGTGACTCTAAAGCCAAGTATTCACACAGCACCAGGAGAAAAGACAAAGAGACAAATAAACTCTGAGGAGGGTATTTACAAAAAGTATCGAACAGGGAATGTTTTAATCTGACCAAACAGAAATTCAAAACAAAAGTTTTTTACTTCACTCATTAAGGAACTCTTATACGCTGATGATTGCGATCTAGTCAGTCACTCTGAAACAGACCTACAATCTCTTGTATCTGTATTTGACTCAGCTTGTGATGATTTTGGCTTGACCAACAACTTGAAAAAAACAGTTGTAATGTATCAACCTGTACATGGTGTTGTTTGCAAACTCACTAAAATTTTTGTTAAGGTTAAGTTACTTGAGGGTGTTGACTCTTTTATCTACCTTGGAAGCTCTGTACAAAATGATGGAAATCTGGGCACAAATACATCTGCGAATCCAAAGGGCAGCACAAGCATTTGGTGGTTTGAAGTCACGCGTTTGACACTAACGACATATAAATAACAACACAAAATTGGCTCTTTACGAATCATTTCTCTTACCATCCCTGTTGTATTCTTCTAATACATGGACGTGTTATGAAAGACGTTTTAAATTGTTAGAACGATTCCACCAAAAATGCCTTCGCAGCATTTTAAACATTAAATGGGGCTGCTTTTTACTCCATGTGGCATATACAGGCATCATTTCAATTAAATCAATGATTCTGAAAAACCAAATGAAATGGTCTAGAAATATTGTTCGAATGGCGGATGAACGCACACCCAAACAGCTATTTTATGGCGAGATTGCAGAGGGGAAACGCAATCGGTGTAAACCTAAAAAGAGGTTTAAGGACAACATAGGGACTACCATGAAGTCACTTGGAATGGATCCAAAGGCCATAGAAACCCTTGCTTCGGATCTAACTAGATGGTGAACAAAAGTGTGGAGTGGAAGGAAAACGTTTGAGGAGGCTAGGATAACACATGCAAGACTCAAGAGAGATTTAAAGAAGACTGTTGCAATCGAGAAGGTGAATCTCAGTGACTTCTTTATGTGCACAGTTTGTGATAGACCATGCCTTTCTTTTGCTGGGCTCAAATCTCATTTGCAGACCCATAAAAAACGGACCTCCACCAACTATTCTGCGTAAATATCTGTGCACCCCTTTCAATACCGTGTATGCCATAAGGTCTGCAAATCTAACGGATCTAATGTCTAAAGACATTTTAAGATCCACAAAGATCAGAACTTAGCTACAGCTCTTGGTGGTCCAAATCAGATATGCAGTCTATGTGGATGTCTTTTCAATACACTGTCTGGTTTAAAAAGCCACACCAGACACCATGATGGATCTAAGGTGTAGATACAAGAGATGATCAAACTCTGCATAAGGAGTAGGCAACTACCATGTATATATATATATATATATATATATATATATATATATATATATAGAGAGAGAGAGATGAGAGAGAGAGAGAGAGAGAGAGAGAGAGAGAGCAGTTAATTAAATATTTTAAAGCAATTATCTGTTGTTTTAATACATTTCAAAATATTACACGAAAGTTATCAGGAAAACGTTTATCTTTATGCTCTAAAAAAATACGTGTTAACAGATACATCTAAAAACTGCTGTTTTAGGCGGCACATGTTTTCCATTAACTTTTGGCTCTCGTGGAAATACTCAAAATCATTTTTTCTTCACTTACCATTGCATTCGGTTTTTAAAACTCATACAAGTGTTTGAAAAGTCCTATCATGAAACTGCATTGTGGTTTAAATAAAATACAATTTTATGTTTTAAAACACTTTGAAACCAAAGTTTTTTTTCTCCGAACATGATCCAAAACCAAGGAGGCTGATACTGACACAGAAGCTTAGAGGCCATAAGGAAACTTCGAGTATATCCCTAAGTATAGATTAATTAACGTACCAAAGGCAAGACGCGAAGGAAAAGTAAGAAGAATAATATGAAATATGGAATCAATATGATGGTGAATACGATAGGCAATATTGGTAGAGATGAGATAAGATTTTCTTAATTTTGCTGTTTAAGCCAAAGTTATTAAATTATTGTTCCAAATTTTAAGCGGTAATACTGAACTAGATCTATTGAAGTATAAACTAGCCGCTGTACTTACTCTTGTTCAGGTTTATAAATATTTCAAATATGTACGATCACGTGAATTTCATTCTATTTTAAATAAGATGCTTTAAAAAGATGCTAATAATCTTCATTGTTTTGGTCAGAGAATGTTGATTAATTTAATGACTGCCAGAAGTTGGCATCCAAACAATTCAAGTTCAGTTTTCACGAAAGAAATGTGCAAAATAACGAAATTTTGATGTTCCTTTTCTCTTCTTTCTGGGAGAAGCGTACATTTATTCAAATTACTGTACTAATTTACATAATTATGCTAAATGAATTATTATCAAAGTGACGTTTTTTTAATAAAATATATAAATACGCTTAAAAAAAAAAGAATCAGACTACTCAACATATGAAATTATCTTAATAAAATGTGTCGTAGTGCAAAATTTCAGCTACATAAACGGTCTACATACCTGGAGACATACCTATAGCTTATTTTATATAAAGTAAATATAATTGTGAGCGTATTTGTGTATGTGCGTCTGTAAATTTATGTGTGTATTGAAAGTTTATATTGACTTTTCAATCATATTTATCTGCATTGTTGGTAAGATTATGGATTTAGATTTACTTGTGATTCGCTTCTGGCAATACTTATGAATTATCCCCATCTTCCCCTTTAATTATAGCTAAGTCTCGTGGGGTGGGGTAAAGACATATCATTCTTTCTTCTTAATGCAGTTGTATACAACTGGCACTCTGTCGGTTACGACGACGAGTGTTCCAGTTGATCCGATCAACGGAACAGCCTGCTCGTGAAGTCAACGTGCAAGTGGCTGAGCACTCCACAGACACGCGTAACCTTAATGTATTTCACAGGGATATTCAGCATAACACGAACTGTGCCATGGATGGCCCTTTGAAATACAGGTACTAATCAGTTTTGCCAGCTGAGTGGACTGGAGCAACGTGAAATAAATTGTTATTGTCTTACTCAGCGATACAACGCGCCGCACAGTATCGAACTCATGACTTTATGATCGTGAACCGAATACCTTAACCACTAAGCCACGTGTCTTCACTCATGTAATTGTATAAAGATGACAATACATGTGAGAGATTAACAGTCTTAAACCAAGGTTTAAAATGGATGAATTATGAATAAAATATCACAAGAAACAACGACCATGTCTTACCTGGATCCATGAGTTTTATAGATCCTAGCCCAGTAAACGGAAGACAGGCAATAATCGACGACCCAACCCAACAGAATAGTAATGCAATGCGGGTATAATATTTCCTCGGTTGAATATAATAATAACATGGATGGTTTATACAGAAATACCGTTCAAGAGCCATCGTGCAGATAATGAACTGTGTAGCGAATCCAGCCAAGATCATCATGAAGCCTAGGTAAGAGCACAATGCTGGTCCACACGGCATCTAGAATTAATATGAAAAGACAATAATTTTAATCATAGAACTACTCAAGGTAGGGTAAAGTACATATGGGCGTCATTTGTATGGAAAACTATAGTAAAGTAGGTGTCACTCCAGTGAATCAGATAATTTTTTAGGAATTAGCATTATTTTCGTTGTAACGAAAAAAAGTCATTAGCTTAAATATAAATTTTGGTCAAAAAAAAAAAATAGAAGAGAAACAACTCTGATAAATAAATTAAAATTAAATAAAAATATTTAAGCAAACTTAAGATTCTACAATACCGCTTCGCTTCTTCCTTTTCCAGAACTATTATAATTGATTTTGGTAATCTTAAACTGAGTACCATTTCCATCCATGGCCAACCGATGTACTGTTATCGTTCTTCTCGTTTATATTAAAATGTTATGATATACTACAGAATAAATATATAGAGATTAATTAAATATTCTGGACAGTTATAAACGACGGTTAATTTTTTTTTTTTCACGATTTCAGCGAGGTTAAGGATAAGCTAAATTTCAATTTTCCCTGAACTGTCCATGGTAATTCTGTATTTTTGGTCATTATTATTTAGGGCTTCCATAAAGCAGCGAGATGGCAGAATCGTTACCACACCGGAAGAAATGCTACGTTCTGAGTTTAAATACCACCGAGGTCGACTTTGCCTTTTATCCTTTCGGGGTCGATAAATTAAGTACCAGTGAAACACTGGGATCGATGTAATGGACTAGTCCCCTCCTCCAAAATTTCAGGCCTTGTGCCTCTAGTAGAAAGGATTATTTAGAGCTTCATTAAATCGGATACATAAATTTGCATAAATAGCGCATATTTTTTAATATTTGACAAACAAATTACAGCAATGTTTTAAAATTGGCACCAAACATCCCCCACTCCTTCTTCCACATAACTGTAACCCTCTGAAATAATTTCTTTGTTCATGTATTGAAGCTTATAAAGGTGTCTCGCCTCGGGACAGCTCTGATTGAGCTGACTTAATATAAAGAGCATTCCAGCCGTCACCAGCCATCTTTTCTCGAACATACGAGGATGGGTTGTAGAGTTCATAGGCCGTCTATGAAGGAGTGGTGCTAGAGCCGTGAAATCTTGCATGCATAAATTTCAGTTCTTCTTAATATCTATATTGTTTCTTCCCAGGTAAACTGCATTTGAATGTTCAAAGAGGACTTCAAAAGTAACTAGTTGTGACTTGTCAAGGACAAAATTTGGCATCGAATTGTTATCAAGTACCTGCAGAAAAGGGTTTAACCTCTAAAGAGATTCATGCTGACATGATTGCTACGTAAGGGGATGATGCTCCAGCTTTATCAACAGAGCGAAGGGGGGGTTGAATTTAGGATGGGAAAGGAGAGTCTTGAAGATGACCCAATGACTGGATGTCTTGCCACCACCGAGGAAAACATATTGTGTTCACACATGGTGATAGATGACAGGTGATTGATTATAAATTATATAGCCTATGCTATTAGCATAACTCGTGAGAAAGCTGAGAATATTCTGCACAAAAAACTTGGCATGACAAAAGTTTCTGCTTGGTAGGTGCCATGTCTTCTGACACCAGATCAAAAGTGCACCAAGCTGATCCCATCTTGAGAAAATCTGACATTGTATGAGGCAGATCCAGCTGGTTTCCTTGAACGTTTCCTAACCCAAGAATAGTGTTGGCTTCATCACTTTGATTCATGGACAATCCATGCAGTGGAAACAACCCCTTCTCACCAACACCAAAGAAGGCTAAGGTCGTTTTACCTATCGTGAAGTTGATGGCCTGTTTTGTGCCTTTTTTTTTTTAGGATGCAAAAGACATTGTGTTTATGGACTATCTTCAAATAAGCCACACCATCAATGAAAAGAACTATGTCAACTTGCTGAGGCAATTACGAGAGGCTATCAAGACCAAACGCCCAGGAAAACTGACGAAAGGGGTCTTATTTCACCAGGACAATGTTCTAGGAGAGAAATCGTTGGTTTTTAACGATTGTTGTGCGTGACTGATTTTGAACTGGTTGATCAACCTCCATATTCTCCTGATTTGGCCCTATCTGACAATCATCTGCTCCCCCAACATGAGAAAACACTTGATAGGGAACCAACATAATGACATCATATCTGTTGCTGATGACTTATTTGATCAACAGGCTGAAATCTTCTTCGCTGTAAGACCGATGGAGGAAGCATGTGAAAAATAAGCTTGAAAAATAAGCCGCATTCAGTCACATTCTAGGAGAGTATCATGGTCAGCCTATGAACTTTTCAGCCGACTCTCGTAGACTTTCTATAACTACATTATCCAATATGACCTAGTACTTTTGTAATTCGGTAGACTATTACTTTTAGCAGTTTGAGTGACCGCATGGAGGTTCCCTCGTATCGACTCGTCCTTA
>NC_043010.1:32797214-32822214 GCF_006345805.1 Octopus sinensis
TCCATATATATGCGTCTGTTTGTCTTTTATATGCGTATTTATATTTGCGTATCTACCGTGCTTTCTACAACCTTATCTTTTTATTTATCTATCAGTTATCCTCTTATCTTCCCTTCCCACAGAATATTGCATATCCAAACTGTATTATATTGCTGGGTTGATGTAAAGAAACAGCCAGTTGGTTGGTGGACGTTGGAAGATGTCTTCTCAGCTGGAAAAGAAAAAAAAAACGAGAATTTATAAATATGTTCATAAAATAAACAAATATCAGAGAAACGCAAATAAGACATTGACTGAATAAAACTGTTTTATCCAGAGATATGAAAGACAAAGTCGATACCAGTGGGATATCAAGTAGGAAGGTAAAGTAACGTACCTAAATACCACAAGGCATGTCTTCAGGCGTGATTATGTCAAGGTATGAAGGTATAATTCTGTAGTCTCTTTATATTTTTCAAATATGTCTCACTTAACCCATTCAGCATTATCCTAGTTTGTTAAATTTTCTTATCAAATGTGCTACACATTAGGAGCCTCCTTAGAAGAGCTCGATTAATTCGGTTAGCACGAGGAGAGAAGAATCTGACGCTTCCGACAATTTCCCTTCGTCAGGGAGAGAAGAAGACGAGAAGAAAGTGGTTTTAGTTGTAAATAATACGGAAATTATAACGAAGGCGTGTAGCGGTAATGGAAAGCAGAGATAAGGTGGGGCAGGGTTCAGCAAGAAAAAAGAATCTAGGGAGACAAAAGAATGTTATATTCTTGCCACACATAGTGGAGCTTATGCAGATAGAATTTTATATACTATGTGTTCCCAAGGGAAGTTTCTTTGCCGTAATGATCTGTGCTTCAGCCCCAAACTTTAAGTTTAATACCCTTATCCATGACAGCCACAATGCATCTCTAACTGTACATTCCTCCTATTCTCAAAAAAAAAAAAAAATTCCGAATTTTCTTGTTTAGTCGTGCTGCATTCTTCACTCTTGATTGCTCTAGCTTTGCTAATATCTTCCATCAGCAACCCTGCGCTATACCCTACGCACTAAGCTACACATTTTTATTCACCCTGTGTACAAACTTTCCTACTAATTTAGATGACCTCAAGTATAGTTACAAATTAATATAATGGCAGATAAGGCTGTGTGACGATAAAATTTGCTTCATTACTATGTGGTTTCGAGTTCAATCACTCCGCACAGTACCATGGTCATGCGACATCTACCACACTTTCAGGTTGACGAGTTTGACGAGAGAAGCTGCATGGAATCCCATCACTAGGATCTTTCTTTTTTATGTGTGATCGACATAATCCGCTGCTCTCGCACTCTTAACTCCCTTCCCTGCCAGCCCGTGAAGGCCTTAAATGATTGATAGGAGTCGTATTCTTCTCTTATTAAGCAATTTAAAAATCCCTTCTTTTACTACAGAATATATCGATCCTTTTACTATCTACTTTCGGATATATACAACCAAATATGCAATAGCATTTCAGCCCTAACCCTGCCTGAAATAACAAACGCTTTACTCCACTCCAGGTTTCTTCCAACAAACCTCAAAATAAATGTCATTTACAAGTGGCTAATGAACATACATGCGACTTAGCGGGCCAATAATAATAATAATAATAATAATAAATAATAATAATAATAATAATAATAATAATAATAATAATAATGCCCTGATGCAGTACAAGGTAGTGGCTCTCATGGCTTCTGACCTTAACTGATTGGAAGTGTTATCATGTACATTGTTTTGTCTTGATATAAAAGATGGGCTACAGCAAATATTCTGCTCAATACGACAGGATTTGCTTGTCAGTTGTTTGACCTTAACCAGTTGGGCATATCCCTTAGTGGCTGACGATATGTGCATCTCTGATTACGAGCAGAATTAGTGGGAGAGCATCATAGCCATGTATTGAGAGGAATTTCCGGGGGTTTGGATAAGTCACCTTTGGAAACATGAGTGTCTTGTTTAACATCCTCAAACAACCCTTATTCAGGGACCTTTTGAATGGGATGGGCTACTCGACCTGAAGAAAATTCTAACTGGGCCCCACCTGCAAGGTAATGCACTGTTTATCTTGATATGAGATCATCATGTGGCGCACATATGGTTGTGATGCATGTGCCTGGTGTACTCTTATCAGACAGGTAGTCATGATGGGTATACTGGTATACTGGGCTTCGTATATTTTACCCCAGTGTCACTGCTCTCTCTCTCACTCACTCACTCATAATAATAATAATAATAATAATAATAATAATAATAATAATTATAATAATAATAATAATGATAATAATAATAATCCTTTCTACTAAAAGCACAAGGCCTGAAATTTGGGGTTAGGGGACTAGTCGATCAGATCGACCCTAGTGTTTCACTGGTGCTTCATTTATCGACCCCAAAAGGATGAAAGGCAAAGTCGACCTCGACGGAATTCGAACCCAGAACGTAGCGACGGGTGAAATACCGCTAAGCATTTCGTTGACCGTCCTAACGATTCTGCCAATAATAATAATAACAAAAGGATGATAATGATGATGATGACGACGACGACGATGATGATGATGTTGATGATGATGATGATGATGATGATGATGATTATGTCGCATCGAAAAATTAAAAAATGAATTTCAACAACTCAACTAAATCACATTGACAAAAAAAAAAAAAAAACACGGATAATCGAATTAGACCAAACAATGATTAGCAAATACTTAGGAATGGATGAACTTATTCAGGGACCTTGACACATTAAAAACAAAAGGTTGGAATATTCTTTTCTACTCTAAGCACAAGGCCCGAAATTTTGGAGGAGTGAGCCAGTCGATTAGATCGACACCAATATGCAACTGGTACTTATTCATCGAACCCGAAAGGATGAAAGGCAAAGTCGAACTCGGTGGAATTTGAACTCAGAACATAAAGACAGACGAAATACCACTAAGCATTTCGCCCGGCGGGCTATCTATTCTGCCAGCTCGCCGCCTTAAACGGTTGGAATATTGAACGATTATAGATATTATAGATCTACGAGATTATCGTTTAGAAACAGTTAAATGCAAACAAAAAAAAAGAAACCAGGAAAACAAAGGTAAAATTTTGCAATCATTTAGCTGTTGCAGTAATTATTTATAGTTATAATATTCTCAAATGGGTGCTAATTGAATTAGCAAGACTAGATAGAATAATGCATAAC
Organism: Octopus sinensis; assembly: GCF_006345805.1. Lineage (NCBI taxonomy): Eukaryota > Metazoa > Mollusca > Cephalopoda > Octopoda > Octopodidae > Octopus > Octopus sinensis. The sequence continues at coordinate 32,800,417 of NC_043010.1, forward strand.
ATAATAATTTCATTTAGAATATTACACTCATATAACTAGCTCAGAAATATTATATTTACTACTGAGAGAAAAGGGATGTATAAAACTTCTGCCACAAGAAAATTATCATAAAACATCTACTTCAGAACTACAGAAGTATCTAGAGAAAGATGTAGAAGAAACTAATACATAGAACCTAAACCAAAATAATAAAACAAGAAGACGAAAACTGTATCTGTCTTTAAGAAAGAGAGCAAATATAAAACAGAGACTTGGGTATGACACAGCTTCAAGGGGAGAGGGCAAACGAGAAGAGACCCTATTTAGAAATTGAAACTAAATTGAAACTAGGATTACAAAGCTTGAACTGGATAAAGCTGGATAAAACTGGACAAAACTGGATAAAGTGGGAATAGCACTGACTGAAAGTCTCAGGAATCAAAGCTGAAATTGAAATATTTTTGAAGACCACACCAAACCAGAGTGCTCCCACTAGAAAAATACCAAAAATATATATTGAAACAGAGTAGCGATAATACCTTTAGAATATGTCACTACTTTATAGAAACCGTTAATATTATTGTTTCTGCTCGCTACCTTTGTCCAAAATGGATTGAATAAACCGTCATAGCAGGGTTGGAGGTCTTATACAAGGCTAGTATCATGGATTGTACTCAGAAAGGAGATGGTATAAAGCCACACCACAAAGTGGCTATACAATTTACACTGAGGGAGATGGTAAGACAAAATATCGTCCAGACAACCTTTTATAAATCGCTAAAATGTATCGGCCAATAAAAGCATAAATAGATTGTACGACAAACAATATATTGATGAACTAATTAGAGAAATAATAAAGATCTGGAACAGAAAAAGACAGAATATTAGGATTGAAAACATACAATTCTCATAACATCTGAATATCCTGGGAATAATTAAAGGGATAAGCAAAATCCGATGCTTTAACATAGCGTTGGGAAATGGAAGTACTTGGTACTGTACAGATATGCAAAAAACTTTTAATATAATGAGAAAACAAAACAACAAATAAATGCTATGCGCATTTAGGGTACATGGATCCACACTTGGTTATGCAATGAAAGATTAATAGTCTTAAAGGAACTAAATAAACATATATTTATCTTTTATTTTTGTACTGCAACTATGTTGGAACGCCGCCTTTGAGGGTTTCAGGCGAATGAATTGAATCCAGTGCTTATTTTTTAAGCCTGTTACTTATTCTATCGATAATGCCAAACCACTAAGCTACAGGGACGTAAACAAACAGCACTGATTGTTAAATGGAAAGGACAATCACAAAGATACACACACACACATACTCACACACACACACACACACACACACACCACACACACACACACAACACACACACACACACACACACATGACGGGCGTCCTTCAGTTTCCATCAACTCAAAGAGTTCTGGTAGGCCTGAGGCTATCATTCTTTTAAATTAATAATGAATAATGAATATTGTGTTGAGTCAAAAGTTTTGCAATATATTGGTAACTTATTTGTTTTATTCGTTAAGTTACACCAAAAGCAGCCCAGCATTCAAAGTAAAGGCCATAGTGTGGCACCGTCTCAATCTACTGTTCGACTACTTCATTGAACCCACACTGATATCAGTTCTTATTCTTCGAGGCGAAAAAATCCTTCACTGAAGCTTCCACCTCCTCTTAGTTGATGAAGCATCACGAACACAAGATGTGAGTCATGGATCGGAACAAGCAATAATCTGAGGGAGATATTTTCACTCAATCCTAACGTGAATATGTAGTGATTAAGCAAGGGCCAGCTACCAGAACCTGTCGCTAAACATAAACGCTTCGAACACAAGGTGATACTCAACTCTGCGTTTGATGGAATTATGAGGAGATAATTCACTACTTGTTGATTCCAGACGGTCGAACTGTACTCCGAACCGCTGGAGAGGCTGTATGCCATTGAGCAATAAAAATACTTGGCATTAGTTAACAGAAAGTGAACTTTTCTGTAGCAAGATAGCGCAAGACCGTTTACTGCTCGAACGACCCAGATTAAACTCCAGGAATTTAAGGAAATCGAACTGATATCCCACCCAGCATATAGAGCGGACTTAGCTCCCTCAGGTTATTGCTTGTTCCGACCCAGGGCTCACTTCCTGTGCTCGCGACACTTCATCAACCAAGAGAATGTGGGAGTTTCAGTGAGGAAGCTCTTCACCTCGAAGCACAAGATCTGTTATCAGCTTGGGATCAAAGATCTGGCAGAAAGATGGCTTCAGACGTGCCACACGATGGCCTCTACATTGAATACTGGAGTGCTTTTGCTGTAACTTGAATAAAGCAAATAAGTTAGCAAAATATTGCAAAATTTTTGACTCATTAAAATATAACTTCAAACTGCACCTTAACCTCGCAGAAAGGAGTAAAGGAAAAGGTGAAAGAAATAAAGCAACACTGATAGCTGGCGATAAAATGTGAATGTTGATTTAGGATAAACACAAACGCTGTAAAGTGTTAAAGGGAATATTTAGTGATATTCATCAAGAAACAATCAAAAGCCCACAAGTACAAATGTCATCTTGAACCATTGTATTTAAGATGTTAATTATTATTTCTTTGTACTTTTTAATTTCGGAAAGATTTAAAGCGGCATTCTTTTGTGTAAGTTATTCTCCGGACATGGAATCAAAAGCCCACAAGTACAAATGTCATCTTGAACCATTGTATTTAAGATGTTAATTATTATTTCTTTGTACTTTTTAATTTTGGAAAGATTTAAAGCGGCATTCTTTTGTGTAAGTTATTCTCCGGACATGGAATCAAAAGAACGGGAATAAAAGCGTTTTTGTCAACAAAAATGGCAAAAATATTTTTTCGTCCAACCCAAAGTTGCGGTTGATGATTATATTTTGAATTTAATACAAACAAAAATCTAACATATAAAAGTCAGTGAACATTTCAAATGTTCGATAGAAATAAGCATGAGATAACTATGGCCATTAAATGATAAGGAAAGTGACGCGTAAGTGACAAACCAGAAAATTACTCAGAACTACACGATTTACAACTACGCTCAATATATTATACCCCACATGTGGAGCGAATTACCTGATAATACAGATAAAAACATGTTGAAACTCTATACAACATGAACGAGAATTAATGGACTGAAATAGAGGAAACTCAATAGAATGAGCAACAACTTAATACAGTATTAGAAACAGAACAAAACGTTAACACAATAATTAGCATTATCGCACCAGCTATTAATTAACAAAGAAATTGAACCAAGAAATGTAGAGAGGAAAAGAAAGAAATATATGTCGGAAAAGAAAGAAAATACCAAGGAGTCTGCGGGAGATCAATTCATATCAAAATTTCTATAAACATTTTTTTATAATAGGAATAATATGAAACCAAGCAGAAACCAATATGAAACCAAGCAGAAACCAATATAAAACCAAGCAGAAAACAGATATCATTTTTAAATATGAATAAAGGTTCGAAGATGATTATTTCTATGATTAAGGAATCGATTAGGTTTTGATTTATAGGGACCTCCAGCATAAAGGTTGGGAATTATAAGTACTTGCAGCCTAGTGATTGGAACTATAGAGATTGTTAGAAAGGTATAGAGAAAAATATACAGGGAAGATCAAGATTTAAGAATGCGGCTAAACAGATGTAGTTAAGTAACGTCTTTTGGTAAGTGAGCGATATTTGGCAAAACTGGAAGGTTTGGAATGAAACCAAAGCTGATTGACAAATAACAAGTATAAAAACCAAAGCAATTTTATTATGGCTACACTTGGTTAACAAGAAACTGCTTCAAAATATACACAAACTAATAGCAAACAGCAAATAAGGATAATATAGTTAGTAACTATTTGGAAACACTTATCCAAGTTAAAATATAGGCACAGATACGACCAAGTAGGTAGTTACGCACGAGGTTAAGTTAATGCCATCGTATTTAATGTAGTGAGGAGGAAAACAAATTTAGTTAATTAATAATACTAATGTGGCGAGGAGAAATGTTAATTTAATCTGATTAAATAAATCATAAACGTGATGATGATGATGATGACGACGGCGGCGGCGGCGGCGGCGGTGGTTGTGGTGGTGGTGGTGGTGGTGGTGGTGGTGATGATGATGATGATGATGATGATGATGATGATGATGATGATGATGATGATGATGATGATGATGATGGTGGTGGTGGTGATGATGATAATGATGATGATCATGATGACGACGAAGATCCTGCCTCGATAATTTTTTCATATCTCAGACCAACCATTTCCCAACTCCCGGACACGGACACACATACACGTACACAAACACACACATGCACATATATGATGAGTGGAAAAAAAATTAAGAATTAGTGGTGTACGGCATTTCTCCTTTCGCTCTTTAACTAAATTAATCATAACATACTTTTGGCCCACTCGAGTTATTTCCCTAAGTTCTTTTTTGTTTGTTTGATTTTTAATTAAATTACTTTTGACCAAAAATATACCTAATTCTGATTCTATATTTAATAAAATGAATTTTCTGGTCTGCAAACAACTGAGACTATGCTGACGTCGCTTAAGCAGACCGAAAAATATGTACAAAGTTGACATCTCTGCAGGCAACAGAGATCACTCTGTCCTCTCTATAGCATCTCGGTTAACATGAGAATTTATTGTATGTGTGTGTATATATATATATATATATATATATATATATATATTGTGTGTGTGTGTTTGTTTGTGTGTGCGTGCGTGCGTGCGTGTGTGTGTGTTTACACTTATGTATGTATGTATGCGTGTGTGTGTGTGTATGTGTGTGTGTGTGTGTGTGTGTGTGTGTGTGTGGTGTGTGTGTGTGTGCATTGGTTCGTTCGAAGCATTGGAAAATTTTTAATGAGACTATTTAAGAAACTGCTCAAATGAAAATGGAGCTATAAATAATACAGTAATACTTCGCAATATATCTAAAGTATATTATTACCCGATACATTAGAAACTACTACAGGGTGCATAAGGTATTTGAGGACATACCCCTTTGGGTCATTGCTGCATTTTTTGCTAATTCTGTATAATCTTTGTTTCAGAAAATAATAAAGGCAGACTCTCAGCTTACTCAAGAAATGAAGAGGCATGCTGTTGTTGTAGTTATAAAGGCTGAGCATAGCGATTTAGAAATATCTCGATTTTTGAAATTTGCCAAATCCTTCGTCTACATAGTTTGTTAGGAGCTAGAGACTGAAGATGGAAACGTATCACCAGTATCAAAGCGTAATAAGCATTCTATATGCTCTGAAATCATCAGAATACGTGAATTTATCCAGCAAGTTCAACAGACTATTGATTACAATTCCAGAAAGTCCATGAGGTCAATTGCCGATTTCCATGTGTCAGAAGGAACAGTCAGAAATGTTGTCCACGAAGACATCAGATATAAGTCTTATATGATGAAGAAGGGTCAATTTGTCAGAAAGAGCAAAAAAGAGCAAAAGTGAAGACTGAAGTCAAAATTGTTGTTCTTCTAATAAAGCTTGTAGTTACACTCTGTCTTCCGTATCTATCATTTAATGTGTGTGTGTGTGTGTGTGTGTGGTGTGTGTGTACATGACAGGCTTCTTTCAGTTTCCGACTACCAAATCTCCTCACAAGGTTTTGGCTGACATAGAGCTATAGCAGAAGATACTTGATAAAGGTGATACTTAGTGGGGCTGAACGCGGAACTATGTGGCTATGAAGCAACCCCTAAGCACACAGTCAATCCTATATATATATATATATATATATTATATATATATATATAAAAGGAAATGAAGAAAATGCTGACAAAATAATTTAAGTAATTTAAGTAATTTAATTAGGTGAAAGTTCTTTTTACCGGTTGCGCATTTGTTATGCTTATCAAAAGATGTTTTTTTAAAGAGAGATAGAGTTACTTTCTGATAGATTTTTTCCTCTTATCGGATAAGAGGAAAAAATCCATCAGAAAGTAACTCTATCTCTCTTTAAAAAAACATCTTTTGATAAGCATAACAAATGCGCAACCGGTAAAAAGAACTTTCACCTAATTAAATTACTTAAATTACTTAAATTATTTTGTCAGCATTTGTATGTATTTCCTTTTTTATATATCACAACTCGTGTTCCACATCTCCTTTTATATATATATATATAATATATATATTATATATATATCTTTTACAAGGAAATGTTGGCAGTTACTCCGAAGTTTCGATTTAGAACGTTTAGTAGCCTTCATTACATAGTAAAATTATTTGAATTTTCCATCATCCCTCCTCCCCACACACACACTCACACACAGAAACACACACACATTCCTTGAGGATTTGGGCCAAACAAGACTAAACGTACATATAGAAGGGGGTGCAGAAATGTTCCTGGTTTGGGGTGAAAAAGATAAAAGAGGGTTAGTTATGATTTTATTCAACATATTCCTCTCAGATTCACACATTTATTGCAGCGGTCCTTCAGCTTTTCTAAGCCTTGTAAAAGAACTAAGAAGGTTGGGCCTCCAGCCAAGTTTTTTGGGTATACCCTTAAAGTCAGGAACTTTTCAGCAACTTCTCGTGTGTGTGTTGTGTGTGTGTGTGTGTGTGTATGTATGTATGTATGTACGTATGTATGTATGTATGTATGTATGTATGTATGTATGTATGTATGTATGTATGTACGTATGTGTGTATGTATGTATGTATGTATGTATGTATGTATGTGTGTGTGTATGTATGTATGTATGTATGTGTGTGTATGTGTGTATGTATGTACGTACGTATGTATGTATGTATGTATGTATGTATGTATGTATGTGTGTGTATGTATGTATGTGCGAGTGTATGTATGTATGTATATATGTATGTATGTGTGTGTATGTATGTATGTACGTATGTATGAATGTATGTATGTATGTGTGTATGTATGTATACATGTATGTATGTATGTATGTATGTGCGTGTGTATGTATGTATGTATGTATGCATGTGTGTGTATGTATGTACGTATGTATGAACGTATGTATGTATGTATGTATGTATGTATGTATGTGTGTGTGTATGTACGTACGTACGTTTGTACGTATGTATGTATGTATGTATGTATGTATGTATGTATGTATGTATGTATGTATGTATGTATGTATGTATGTATGTATACCGTTTTGGAATCGGAGAAGAACAACACTCAATAATATGGCAATTTGTTGATATTTTATTTTGGCTGAGTCAGCGTCTTGCTACTCTGAGTTTCGTCTGTAGGTATGCAGGAATTTTGACGTTGTTTTTATATCTGAAATTTAATGTAAGGCTGTAAAGTATTTTAGTCATTTTTATGTTAAGGCACTGATTCTTTGTAACGAGTTGTTTGGTTTATAGTGGAAAAGTGAGATCTTTTCTTAAAACAAGTGTAAGAGAAATGGTCTGTCATAAATCTTTTTCCCTCATTAACCCGACAAGTTGGACAATATAACATAAGCAACGTCGCACAAAAATGGTTAAATGACTTTACAATCACATATATAACCAGGCATGCTTAAATGAAGAACCGTATCGCAAATTCTGTGCTACACACACACAGACACATATGTATATATGTATACATGTGTATACATGTGTATATATATGAATGCATGTATGTATGTATGTATGTATGTATGTATGTATATATATATATATGTGTGTGTGTGGTGTGTGTGTGTGTGTGTGTATGCATGTATGTATAAATATTCTTTTATTTGTTTCGGTCATCTAACTACGGCCATACTGGAGCACTATCTTTAGTCGAACAAATCGACCACATGACTTATTCTATCGGTTTCTTGCTGAACCGCTTAGTTACGGGTACGTAAACATACCAACATCGGTTGTGAAGCGATAGTGGGGAGATAAACACAGACACACAAATATACATACATACATATATATATACGACGGGCTTCTTTCTGTTTCTGTCTACCATATCCACTCACAAGGCTTTGTTCAGTAAGACACTTGCCCAAGGTGCCACACAGTGGGACTGAACCCGGAACCATGTGGTTGGTAGCAAGCTACTTACCACACAGCCACTCACATATTTGTATATGTGTGTGTGTAAACATGTGTGTGTGTATGTATATATAAACACACACACATACACTCAGGCACATACACACACACTCTCTCTCTCTCTCTCTCACACACCACACACACACACACACACACACACACACATTGAAGTACACAGTATTCTATTTCAGCCGATCGTACCAATCGGTTTCGCACCGAGTGTTAGGAAACCGCAAATTAGATCAATGAACAGCGCAGTTCATTAACATCATATTTCTTCCTTGAATTTGATTAGCAATATTTTTAATGTGACCTCGTGTAATAAAATAGATTTTGGTGAGGAGCACATGCGTATGGTATGCATATTTTGAAAAGGTGTGGGTGGTTAAATGAATAAGCATTTATCTTATTTATAAATTTATGTATTTATCTTAAGGCCAGTGTGTGTGTTTTGGAATGGACTGCACGTGTTGCGTATGTATGTCCCATGATGTCCCTCATATTTTTCTGTCTCCATATGAAGAAGCTCTTGTTTGCCACTTCTAACCATATATGCTTCTACACAAATACTGTTATTCTTTGGTGTTCAGTAAACATTTCCTCACATGCTTCTCTAATGCAGACATGCACCAATTCCATAATCATAGCGTATGTCCAACGGGAACATAGCGACATTTTTCACAAAACCAGGAATACAATCACTACACCAAATTTACTCGATAACGGAACATACACATTGAAACTTTAAGGTTTTACGACCTCTGACGTGAATGACGTAGCCAATACTACATTTCAGTTCTGGATTCATTCAGCCGTGAACAATTGCTGTCACAAGTGTTACATACGTCACTTATGTTTATGTCCTACATTGAAGAACTACATACATACCAGAGCAGATGCTACCTATACACTTAATCGTTTAAGTTGGCAAAATTTGATCATTAAATTGATTAGTAAACTTTGACAGCCATGCTACAACTACTAACCAGATATTATGTGTCTTCCTCCTGCCTCCCACTGTACTATGTTTGTAGCTTTTGTATCATGTTTATAGTTATTAGTTGATATTCTGAGAGAGAGAAGGGGGAAGAGAGAGACCATCATGAATATTTGCATATTTGTATGTATATATGCATGTATTATGTATCTTTTATCTTTTACCTGTTTCAGTAATCTGACAGCGGTCATGCTGGAGCACCTCTTGAATAGTTTTAGTCGAATCGACCATAGTACTTTTTTAAGCCGGTTACTTATTCTATAGATATTTTTTGCCGAGCCGCTAATTACAGGGACGTAAACACACCAACATCGGTCTTCAAGCGGTGGCGGGGAGACAAATGCAGACTCAAAGACACACTCACATAGATACACACACACACACACACACACATACACACATACATACACGACAGGCTTCTTTCAGTTTCCATCTACCAAATTCACTCGCATGGCTTTGGTCGCCCCGAGGTTATAATAGAAAACATACCCAAGATGCCGCACAGTGAGAGTGAACCCGGAACCATGTGAAAAGCAAGCTTCTTACTACACAGCCAAGCCGGCACCTAATGTATATTATTTAATGTATATTATCATTTATTACAGCCACACCTTTATGTATATTATTTGGGTTCTTCGTGGAGTTCAAGCCGGTCACTAACAAAGTGACACGACATTTTGAGTTAAGATAGTTCCCGACGTTCGTAAGTATGTGGTTGACTTAATGTGTGCAAATATGTAGATGTATGCACCTGCACTTATGCTCGGTGTGAATATTTCACTTTAGTACTCAGGCGTTTGCGCATTCGCTTACGTAGAAACGCATCAATCTTTGTGTATGTATGCATGTATGTATGTATGTATGTATGTATGTATGTATGTATGTATGTATGTATGTATGTATGTATGTATGTATGTATGTGTTTATGTATGTATGTAGTTCACTGATGATTCTCAGTATAGAAGATAGTAGTGCTCAAAAGATTCCAATAATTGTTTATCCATGAGTGTTCTATTTATGCATGTATGTATGTATGTATGTATTATGTACGTATGTACGTATGTATGTATGCATGTATGTATGTATGTATTATGTACATACGTATGTATGTATGTATGTATGTATGTATGTATGTATGTATGTATGTATGTATGTATGTATGTATGTATGTATGTATGTGCGTGTGTACGTAGATATGCAAAAGTCCAGTCAATCGGACAGAGCCTTAAATATGTTAGATACGCACAAGCATGTGAATAGATCAATACAATTTCCCATAGCCGTGTGTGTACTATTGATAAAAAAATTTTTAAATGATTCGTGACAAAAAGCTATTTGTTTTGCTCTTTGATATATTTGATATTGACAAACGAATGAACAATTGGAACAGTTGACTGATTTTATGGTTAATTCAACAGAACCATCTGGGCGAGTAATTCATGAGGGTTTTTTTTTTTTTTTTTGATGTTTCCTTAATAAAATGGGACGATTTTAAAAAAGAAAAGAGAAAGAAACATAGTAAAGTTTAGAGGAAGAAACTGTAGTATTAGAGATACAAAACCCGTCTTGAATTCTTTAATTGACTCTTACATATATCTATTGTTATCATTATATTATCTATTGTATTATGATATATCATCATTGTTATTATCATTAGCATCATTACTAATAAAGCCGACAAAATGCTTAACGGCATTTCATCCGTCTTTACGTTCTGAGTTCGAATTCCGCCGGGGTCGAGTTTGCCTTTTATCCTTTTGAGGTCAGAAAAATAAGTACCAGTTGGTCTTTGAGATCGATGTACTCGACTTATCCCTTCCCCCGAACTTGCTGATCTTGTGCCAAAATTTGAAATCATTATTATTATTATATGAAAACTCACAGCTTATTTTGCTGTGTACGATGGAAAATGTCAACTGTCCACAGCCAGCAGACTAAGGTGACACTTGTTTACTGGTCATGCTTCAAAAACCCTGCGAAGAATTCTTGCAGTTTCAAGCAATGCTCATTTTTGTTCTACCTTCACACTTACACCAATCTTTTTCAGCCATGTTGTTAGTTGATTACTGATACTTCCAAGTGCACCAATTACATTGACCACAACCTTTCGCATTTTCCACTTCAAATTATCATAGTTGTTTATTTTTTTTTTTTTCATCTTTCACATTGATCCTGTTGTTACCAGGGCATTCTATGTCAATTATAATATTTTGCTACTGGGTAAAAGCATGGGGTTTAGACTAAATCGAGAATGCTGCTTCCGAATCCGCACTCAGGATCTTGAGTTATGCGCATGCGCAAGATTATAACTATACTTTCGGATAGATATAAACCGTATTATAAAATTTGCTAAAATGAAAGCGATCATAATTGCAAAATTAAAGAAATAACAGTAATAAAACAAACGATGCGAAATACAGCTCTTCAGATGTCTTGGGGAAATTTCGAACCTGGGTTCTCGTTCCAAAAGCATTTTTGATGTTATTATTATTATTATTGCCTACCATCTTAACCACCACGCCATATGCCCGCGAGCATTTATGGAATGAATTTTTGGATCCTTCCTTCATACCGGTTACCATATGCTACTCATATTTGCACTAAGTCTGCTTAGCAGGTTGTTGCGTCCTTGCATATGTGCTGCCTCTTTTAGTTTTTGTATTTTCCAGGTGTTTTCTGTCTCTTATTTTAACTTCATCCCACAGGGGGAGGTGGTTTCCGTTTTTCCATACATGATCAGCTATACCTGATTTTTAATATCTCCTCGTGTCACAGCTTTGCGATGTTCCTCCACTCATATTTTGAAGGGGCGGCAATGCTCCTAATGCTCCAATTATCAACGGTATCACCATTACTTTCCTCATGCCGCATAACTTTCCTATCTCGTCCCGCAGTGGCTGGTATTTCTCAATCTTTTCAGTTTCCTTACATTTCACCCTCGATTATTATGTTTACTTCGTTTTCATCCTTATGGATGAGCACGATATCAAGTAGTCTCGCCTCTATGACTTGATCGCACTGCATGTTAAAATCCCAGTGTATTTTGTAATGTTCATTTTCCATTGTTCGGTTCTCTCGAGATTTGCTTTACCGCACAACAGCCAGTGGATATATCTGGTCACATTGTCGTGTCTCCTTTTGTATTCGCGTTGTGCGAGCTAACAATATGGCTTATACTTTCTCCCTTCTATATATATATATATATAATATAAATGTATGTGTGCGTGTCCTTGAGTTTGGGCTTGTCCTTCACTACTGCCTGACAAGCGGTGTTGGTTTGTTTACGTCCCCGTAACCTAGCTGTTCGGCAAAAGTCCAATGACTGAAACAAGTAAAACTGACAATTGTACATTTCAATCAGAACTAAGAAGACTTGATTTCTTCTTTCGCTATTCTCAGCATCTACATTAATCGTCTGTTCCAGCTTTTTTCAAGCAATTTTCGTACTTTATGTACCTAGGTATTCCACATATATCATTACTAGTTACATAATAAATATGATTTATGTGTGAACGTGGCCATCATCTTGTATGGCTTTTATTCAAAAGTGTCTGTTCTCATGACAGAGTTGGAACCTACATACATTGAAGCTATGCCAACATTATGGAATAACAACAGAAAAAAGATGGTATAGGCACACACCAGAAAAGGTCACAGAAAACGAGAAAGCAACCATATTCTGGGATATGCCGATACACACAGATAGAGAAATTAAGGCCAACAGACCAGATATAGTTGTCAGAGACCATGAAGAAAAAAAATGCTTTCTAATTGATGTATCAATACCGGTGATGACAACGTGTCTCTAAAAGAAATGGAGAAACTCTCAAAATACGAAGACCTGGAAATAGAGGTAACTAGAATGTGGAATCTGAAAACAGAAATAATTCCTATCATAGTAGGTGCATTAGGCATGATAAAAAATATTCAGACAAATACATAACAAAAAACACCAGGACTTACAAACACATATAACATACAGAAAATTGCACTACTAGGCACTGCACACATCCTACGCAGAACACTTTCCATACAATAACCATCAGAGCATCACAACAAATCACAGCACATACCCAAGGCACACAGAACTGCGCTCGGTAGTGAAGTGAAAGCACGCTATAAAAATAAAACTACTGAATAATAATAATAATAATAAAATTTCCTAATGGAAAAAGTCCAAGACCAGATGGGATCCGGGGTTATTGGATGAAGAAGCTGAGAGGACTCCATGAAAGGATAGCGAAACAACTAGATGAGTGCTTGCAGGACGGCGCACTACCTATCTGGATGACAGAGGGAAAGACATTGATATGTGTCAAAGATCCTGAAATACAATATCCCTGCATATCTCACATCTATTTTCATTCCTCCACTCTTTATTTCGTATCGTATCGTATCTATATTAACTATTGCTTAACCATTTTCTCACACCGTCTCTGATGAAGGGATATAATAAATATCCTCGAAACAGCTGTAAGACCTTCTATTTATAAATGTTCTAAAATCTTCACAACCTTGATTTTTTTTATCTCAGTCTGAAAAAAAAAATGATATATATATACACATGCTGATATATGACCTACGTTGGACTTCTTATTCGCATAGTCACCGAACCTGGAGCTTAACTATGGTTATCCATAGTACTTACTCAGCATTACCTGACACCTTTGGGTCTTATTGACACCATTACATCCTATCTATATATATAGATATATATATAATATATATATATATATATATATATATTATAATATATAATATAATATAATATATATATATATATATTTACATACAATACATACATACATCATACTACATTCATACATACATACATACATACATACATACATGCATGCATGCATGCATGCATACATACACACTTACACATAATACATACATACATACATACATACATACATACATACATGCATACATACATATAAATACATATACACAAACATATATACATACATACGCAGGTGTGGCTGTGTGGTAAAAAGCTTGTTTTGCTTTCCAACTACATTGTTCCGAGTTCAGTCCTACTGCGTAGCACCCTGAGCAAGTGTCTTCTGCTATAGCCTCGGGCCGAACAAAACCATGTGAATGGATTTGGTAGACGAAAACTGAAAGAAGCCCGTCGTATATACATATATATGTGTATATACATATATATATATGTATGTGTGTGTGTGTGTGTGTGTGTGCTTGTGTCTGTATTTGTCCTCCCCGCCCTCGCCCGACAACTTATGTTGGTCTGTTTACGTCCCCGTAACTATGCGGTTCGGCAAAAGAGACCAATAGAATAAGTACTAGGCTTACAGAGAATGAGTCCAGGAATCAATTTGTTCGACTAAAGGCAGTGCTACAGCATGGCCACAGTCAATGACTGAAACAAATGAGTAAAAGAGTGTGTGGTATATATATATATATATGTTTGTATGTATATTATATAAATATGTATATATATATATATATATATACATACATATACATGTATATATATACGTATATATATATATATATATATATATTATATATATATATATATATATATATATATATATATATATATATATATATATATAGATATAACCAATTATATACTTTTTATTATTTTTTTTTGCAGTTTACTTAATCATTGACATTTTATTGTTATTTTAATGTAATATTTCTATTATAAGTAATTTTCTGGATGGTGTAATTTAATTGTTCATTTTGAATTGATAAAAGGTGGGTTTTTTTCTAATTTTTTTATATATAAATGATAATAATTATATAATTGTATATATATATATGTGTGTGTGTGTGTATACATATATGTGTGTGTATATATATATATATATATATATATATATATATATATATATATATATATATATATATATATATTTTGCGGGGACATATATATATAATATGTAGTTATGTTTATTTGTACATGTGTGCATGTATGTACGTATGTGTGTGAGAGAGAGAGAGTGGGGAGAGAGAAAGAAAGAAGGACAAACAGAATACTCTAAGAATCTGATCATAAACTTACTGTAAAGGAAACTAAGAATAGATGATTTTCAACACACCTGCCTAAAGCTCTATATAACACTTCCCACCTCTCTCCCAGTCTCTCTCTTTCTCTTACTTATTGTGTTACTTTATCTTTTGCCATTTATCACATATTCTATGTTCTCGTCTTTATTCACAGTGCGCCGCTGTCTACATGCTAATGAAAATATTTTTTTTATTAGACCAAGAAAAAGCAATGTGTTTGAAAGAAAGAAAGAAAGAAAGAAAGAAAGAAAGAAAGAAAGAAAGAAAGAAAGAAAGTGTGAGAGAGAGAGAGAGGAGGTGCAAAAAGTAAGAGAGGGAGTAGTTAGACAAATAGAATGAAAGAGGATGAGAAATACATAGATGAGTAAAATATGTATCTTTGAATAGAAGCCATAGAAGACGATTGCCACATCCACACATATATCAAATTCTTAACGCCAGTGCTAACGATATATGTGAAATACTCACGGTTACAAAAAATGATAATCGTTTTAAAAAAAACTGAGGCAGACGACCCATGTGGATACAGAGAAAAGCAGAAGTAGAAATTAAAAGTCTTTGTTTTAATTTAAATGTCATGGATTAGGAAAAGAACGGATATAACTAACAAGAAACTTGTACTTAAGAAGTTCGCTCCGCAACCACATAGTTCAGGTTCAATTCCTATGTACAACACTTCCGGAAACTACCTCACATACCCACCTTCCCCTCCCCCATAAGCCCACCCACCCCTACACACATTTTTTTTCTCCTTGTTTTTTCTGTGTCCCTTTCTGTAGAAGAGCGTAGGCTCGAAACGTAAAAGACTTTTTCTATTCCTGAGCGTTATACTAATACAGCTGTTTGTTTTGTACACCACCTGTCTTCGTCTTTTGTTTTTTCGTAAACTCTCCCTATATATATAGTGTAACTCGTAAACACCAGTCGTTTTTTTTTTTCTCTATCCCTGTTGCCCGCTTTGGGATCTTTCTTTCCTCTCTCTTCCTTCTTTATGTTTCCGACGAAGAGCTCCGCTCGAAACGTCATACCTTCCTGCTTCCATTTCCTGAGCGCCTATTAATAATAATACTGTAATTGTTCCATTGTTGTTGTTTTTTTGTTTTCCCGTTTGGATTAAAATTATATATATATATATATATGAATGAAAAAATGGTGATACCAACAACTCCATTCTTCACTTGTTATTTTATACGTTTCGATTGATGGTGACCTGGATTTTCGGTTTGTGTGAAACTAATGTTTCCACTGAAGAAATTTTCTTTATCACACATTTTGATACTCAGTGCTGCCTGAAGTAATCGCTTGGATTCCTGGGTTCCTGCTTCCTCACTGTATACATAGACACCCACACACACACATACACACACACACAGATATTCCTCAGGCTCCATTTTGAAAAATGAGTCGTAAATTGAAATGAGAGAGTTTGAAGATACATATATATGATTGTTTTGTAGGTGCGTGTGTGTATTTTAATAGGCGCAGGCTATCCCACCGACTTTACCGACTGTAGCCAAGAGACTTTGACTAGTACAAAAAAGAGTAGAACATATTTCTGACCTAGGTAATTTGCATAATTTGAACAAAAACGGGCAAAAGAAATAATCCAAAGTGGCCAGTGGTATGCATTGGATTTAAATAAACAAATACAGATGTATCAAATACCATGCAACATAAATTATTTGTTTATTAAAACTCTCTGCCTCTAGAGAATGTGTAAATGGCAGCTAAGACTATGTCCACTTGCGGAGGGGAGATAATCTCAAGCTTCAAATATTCTCTAAATTTATACGTCATTAAGGAAACCTGTATTTGTCTAATTTAAGTCAGAAAAATGCAGTTAAATACTAAATGTTTTGATGCAAATATAATTAATGCTTGCTTTGAAGTAATATGATAATGTAGAAAGCAATCTCTTTTAAGTTATATAAAATAAAAGTGCAGAGTTATGTATTTTAAAAATTGTGAATAAATATTTTGAAATTCCCTTGTGAAGACATAATTCACATGTCACTTATAGCAGATACAATATATTCTTACAAATTCGACATGGGACATAAGAAAAAGGTTACAGGTATTGAGTTCAGAAGGAGAGAAAGAATGATTATTTATTAATTAATATAAATGAAGGAACCACATATGATAGCAGAAATATGAAGGACATATTTATGTAAAAAAAAAAAACCTCTTCTAATTTCAGGAATATAATATATTCACAGGATGAATATATTTTCTGTGCGACGTCTATTTCAGTGTTCTTTTATCTTCTTTTCTTTCCCTTTTTGCCCTCCTCTCTCTCATTCTCTCCCTCCCTCTCTCTCTCTCTCTCTCTCTCTTCTCTCTCTCTCTCTCTCTCTCTCTCTCTCTCTCTCTCTCTCTCTCTCTGTTCTTCCCTCTTAAACACTTTCCTGTGTTGCTATCTGTCTCTCTCTTTTACCTTCCTCTCCTTCTCCTTCCCTCTCAGTTGCTATCTGTCTCTCGTTGCCCTCTCCCACTTTTTTCCTCCTGCCACCACCACATGACCCATGGTCATCTTCACCCCTATTCTCCATTTCCTTTTTACGCCTCATCACCAAGGCAACCAGTTGTGTTTCTCTTGTCTACCACTTTCAACAAGGGGTTGTTGTCTCACAGCTGTTCCTTTCATTTCTTGTCCTTCTTGACACTTTTCCTGGCGTTACCTATATATTCATCTAATGTTTGAGCTGCAAGGCCTTAGTTTCTTTGTATAATGTATATTTCTTTCATTTTGCTAGTATATTCACATTTTGCCCCATGTCCATTTGCTATTTGTCTCATCTTGAGCCGCAAGGCTTTATTTTATATTATTTTGTTTAGTTAATGTATATTCATTTCATTTTTGTTCGTATGTTCATATTTTGTGGTGCCTGGTTCCTTGTTTCCTTGCTCGCTATTTCCCAGCGGATACTCGTCGCTGATGCCACTAAAGGGGAACAATATTACTGTTAAGGGTGTGAAATTTGTTATGATCCTTTCGGTGATAACTGATGAGAATTTAGCGATAATCTATGTGCATATTTTCCGTGTTTCGTGTTCGTTTTACTTCATAAATTGTTTAATATATATATATATATTATATATATATATATATATTATTATATATTATATAACAAATATACGCGCATACATATGTATATATATATGTGTATAACACACACATGTACACGCACACACATGATCAAACCGTCTAAGAAGAAGCTATTTATTGTCTAGTGGAAAACCTGCCTGAGCTTTATACATGAACAAGACGTGGTGAAAGAAACAGTGAGAGAAGCATAAGGGTGAGTAATGGAATAAGGAGGATTAGGCAAAGTCGAAAGTGGAGTGAAGAAAAGAGGAGGCAGAAAAGGAGTTGAACGATAAGACAGGGTTTAACACGTACATATACACATCGTACATGCATACACACCCGTGCGCACACAAAAATTACATACATACATGCATGCATAGATACATACATACATACATACATACATACATACATACATACATACATACATGTATATATGCTGCTTGGATCCAGTGAAAATCTTGAAAACTAAATGAATCTCAAAAATATATATCTTATAATATATAATATATATATATATATATATATATATATATAGTATACCTCATATATCTTTTATATATATATGCATGCATATATGGGTACAAGACATCACCAGCAGTGCAAACAACATGAAATACGTAAGAGTGAAATACATGAACAACGAGAAAAAACGGAAAACAGGACAAGTAAACACAGAGAAAATACCTTTCATCAGTTGTCGGCTGTCAATCTACTCCTCATTTTGAACATTCAACGACAATATGAGAGAGATGTGGCGGAAAAGGAGTTGGACGATAAGAAAGGGTTTACATTCTCTTCTATCTTTTCTCTTTTCAAAAAAATTGTCTCCCAGCGTTCACTATTTTCCTCTCGTTCTGATCTAACGACCCACTATATTTGCTTTCGTTCGATTTTCATATATATATCTCCATTGTCATTATTTTTGTTCCCGGTTTTGACCCTCTGTAAATCCTAAATTTTACTTTCGAATTTATGGAAACAACTGTCTTTGAAGATTCATACTGTCGTGAATGTTCAAAATAAGGAGTAGATAGACAGCCGACAATTGATGAAGGGTCTTTTCTCTGCTGTTATTTGTCCTGTTTTCCATTCGTTTGCTTACGTATTTCATGTCTTTGCATATGTGTGTGTATATATATATATATATATGTGTGTATGTATGTATATCTGTATGTATGTATGTGTATGTATGTATGTATGTATGTATGTATGTATGTATGTATGTATAGGCGCAGGCGTGGGTGTGTGGTAAGAAACTTACTTTCCAACCACATTGGTTCTGCGTTCAGTCCCACCGCGTGGAACTTTGGGCAAATGTCTTTTACTATAGCCTCAAGCCGAAGCTATAGTGTATATATATATGTAATTATTTATGTATGTGTCTGTGTTTGTTTCACTTGACAACCGATGTTGGTGTGTTTATGTCCCAGTATCTTAGCGGCTCGGCAAAACGACCGATAGAATAAGAACTAGGCTTACAAAGAATAAGTCCTGAGGTCGATTATTTCGACTAAAACTCTTTAAGGTTGTGCACCAATATGGCCGCAACCAAATGACTGAAACAACTAAAAGAATACATACATACATACATATATATATATATATATATATATATATATATATAATATATATAGATAGGTATATATAGATATGTATATATATATATATATATGTAATATAAATATGATATATTATATATGTATATGTATCGATATATATATAATATATATATTATATATAATATATATATATATATAATATATATATATATATATATATATATATATATATATATATTATATGAGGGAGAGAGAGAGGAGGAATGAGAGATAGGGGCAAGGTTAGCGGAGGCGGTCAGGGATGACGGTGAGAGTAAATGATGTGTAAGACAGTGGTGATGGTTTTCGAGGGGAAGGCGGCAAAGTCAAAGGTATTGAGGGTGGTGGCGTCAGAACTCTGAATGGTATGTGTGTATAGCAGATGTAGTGGCGATGGTGGTGGTACTGTTGTTTATCATGCAACTTTGCAATAAGTTCCAAGTCGACAAATTATATCTGGCTTAAAATTATATACTAGCTTAAAACCACCCTATATACATTCTATGAGGGTGGGAGCATGTGTATAAAGAGCTTAGATGGTCATGTATTTATATTTGAAGAGAAAATAAGCAACGTAGATGTCGTCTTTCTTCTTCTCTATTTGTATTCCCTACTTTACATTCATTAACCTCGTTAACACACACACACAGGTATGTACACTCATGTACACACTCGTACTCATACAAAAAATCCATGTCCCTTGAAGGTAAAGGGAGCAGGAAAACGAATAATGAAAATATTTCGTATATTTGAAAATTCGCTGCTTGTCCAATGAAAAGAATTTGCCATTACTGTATTTACAACACATTTCCAGCCGGATGTTCTTATCTTACTTTGAAATAAACAGCCAATCACATTTTCCCTTTATTGTATATTTCACGTCAGTGACCACTGAAATAGGATGTTTCTTCTCACACTTTGCTAAACATGAGGCTTTCCAAGTGTTTATGAATGTTATACTCTATTGGAAGCAAATCAGCAAACATGGGATAACATGGATGAATGACTTGGCTAACATTTTCTTGCGTTTTGTCTGTTTTATTTTAGTGTGTGTTAGTTGGACTTGTTTGTATAAGTTAACAGTTCGTGGAAAATTTTTGTGGTTGTCATACATCGCAGAACCAAAAATGAAATGAAAGACTGATTAAGAATGAAGTAGAAGAGAATGTAAAAGAGAAAGACGAAAAGAAGTGTGGGTGGGGGGAAATAGTAAAGAAAGAAAGAAAGAAGAAAGAAAGAAAGAAAGAAAGAAAGAAATGACTTGAAAAGGAGTTTGTTGAATGTTTTTATATCTTGGTGAAGTCACGGACAACAGTTATAAATAAATAAATAAATAAATAAATAAATAAATACATGTAAACAACGACTACACATGACTGACTGCCATATCGTAGGAGGCAGAATGTCGACGAACGAAGTTTGGAATTCAGTTTCGATTTTTGGCTGTCAGCTATTTGCTTTCACTTACTCTGCTAAGAAATATGAAACTAAATTTCTGAGGTGAGAGTGTAATTTCTGTGTATCCCGAGGCAAGAAAAGATCACTCTCTTTCGAAGTAGAATCATTGAAGGCTTTGAGAAGGCTCTTTGTTTCTTTTGTGTATAGATCCAGTTAAAACCGTCCAACAGATATTTATTGAAGAATGGAATCGTTCCAACTGGGTTCTTAGCTGTTTCTGATGTGCTGTTTGTTAACATTTGTTAGACATTTTTGAAATGCTGTCATGGTAAAGGCCGATCTAGAATGGAAGGTTATCGGCTAATTGTGGTTGAAGAAAGGATCGTCATGTTTGGTGTTGTATGTCATGTTTATGTCACCAAGTAGAAGCTTGTCAGTGATTTATTCCACAATGCAGCTCACTAGAGAAGCTTTCTTGCTATGATCTCGCAGAGCTACTCAAAGATAGATCATTAAAATTCTTGCCCTTCTTCTGAAGTATAGGAGAGCTCAGAAGCTTAAAGCAAAAGTCATTAATCGCATTTGTGGACTTCTCTAACTTATTCATCAGTA
>NC_043010.1:32832214-32839714 GCF_006345805.1 Octopus sinensis
TCGCATCGGAATAATCGGTCACAGCCGGTCACATCGATCCCTGTCTTCTCCCGTGTGATGTCCTTGGTCATCGCCGGCAACGACGGACGAACGACAGTTGCTCAGCTAGTAACCGGTTTCCTCAGAAAGTCTGATGAAACTGACTAGCAGCAGAACTGCAAAGTAATTTGTATTTGTAAAAATAAATAAGACATTCTACGTATTACATTGAATGTATTGGTGAAACTGAACAAATTTGTTCATTGAAACTTTTGTGTGATTGAAAATTCAGCACTTAGATATAGCCTTGAGGTAACTCTCAAGCGAAATCAGCATATGTGTACACACTCACACACACACACATACACGCATGAACGCACACACACACATACACACACTCGTGCACACACACACATTTAAATAGATATTTACATATATATATATGCGTATGTGTGTACGTAAATAAGTATATTTGTGTGTGAGTGTATGATATAGAGAAAGAGGGATGATACACATACATACATCTGTGTGTATTAGTGTGTGTGTGTGTGTGTGTATGTATTCTTTTATTCTTTTATTTGTTTCCATCATTTGACTGCGGCCATGCTGGAAGCACCGCCTTTAGTCGAACAAATCGACCCCAGAACTTATTCTTTGTAAGCATAGTACTTAATCTATCAGCCACTTTTGCCGCACCGCTACTTTACGTGGACATAAACACACCAGCATCGGTTGTGAAGCGATAGTGGGTGACAAACACAGACACACAAACATAAACATATATATATAAACGACGGGTTTCTTTTAGTTTCCGTCAACCAAATCCACTCACAAGGCTTTGGTCGGCCCGAGGCTATAGTAGGAGACACTTGCCCAAGGTGCCACGCAGTGGGGTTGAACTCGGAACTATGTGGTTGGTAAGCAAGCTACTTACCACACAGCACTTCTGCGCCTATGTATGTATGTATATGTATGTATGTATGTATGTATGTATGTATGTACGTATGTACGTATGTATGTATGTATGTATATGTATGTATGTATATGTATGTATGTATGTATGTATGTATGTGTGTGCGTATGTATATGTATATAACCTTCCACAATTTCTATCTAAAATTTACACGAGGAATTCGAAGGATTTGCTATGGTTTCATGATAGAACGTCTGCCATGTTTACATGCTATATTTACACTTTCTTACCTACAACTTTATTTGCTTCGAGTTTCAGTATTCCAAAGAAGAATTATTTCACATTCTCGATGTTTTACTGGTAAGAATAAAATTTCAAAATTGAATAGAGAAATTTAAAGCATTGCTTTGGTCCAATGACAGACCACCTATGTAATACGTACGTACGTACATACATACATACATACATACTACATACATACATACATACACACATGCATATATACACGCACATACATAATATATATATACACACACACTCATATATATATATATATATATATATACATATCTCTCACTCTCTTTCTCTCTCTCTCTCTCTCTCTCTATCTATCTATCTATCTATCTATCTATCTATCTATCTATCTCTCTCTCTATATATATATATTTACATAGCATACACAATTCATCAGATCATATGCACTAATACACGTACTCTTACGAGTGCGCGCACGCAAATTAGCTATGTAGCTACCTATATAGTAAAGAAAAATATTACATAAAACGAATTGCAAAAAAGGAAAAAAAAAGGAAAGCAAATGATCCAATTCAACTATATGACGTCATTAACATATGCGCTGTGCAGTCAGCGGAAATATATTCTGAGCCCTGAAACATTTCCTTCTTGAAGGCTGAAGTGTTTCCGGGCTGAGATAAAAAGCAGCGGCCTGTATCAGATTGTACAGAAGAATGGAAATATTTGGTGTCAAGTTTTGGTGTTTTGAGGCACCATTCGTAACTTCCGGCTCCACCCAACATGTGTATGCGATACTTACGTATATGATCGTGTGTACTGTTATACGCATGTAGGTAGGTTTCATAGTGTCTACAGCTACAGGTCTATATATACATACATACATATATGCGTATATGTGTGTGTACATATATAAATATTTACTCACACACACACATGTACATGTATGTACACATACACGCACATATTTATGTATATAGAAATAGAGAGAGATATGTATTTGTGTATATATATATATATATATATATATATAGGGAGGGAGGGAGGGAGCGGTGGGGGAGAGGGAAGGGCATAGTCTCATTTTTCTCGACGACATGAAACCGAAATATTGTAAATAAATAATGGTACCGATTATTGGTTGAAAATTTTTGAAAAGTAAGGGATCAATAAAATATATTGCACTGAGACAGCAACTACAGCAGCTGCAGCAACAACAACAGCAGCAGCAATAGTAAACAATTATTTAGATAGTATATCTAAACCCACGCATGCAGTAGGTGGAAGTGAAGCCGATGCAACTAGATAAATATTGGACAACAACGTCGGCATGTCTAGATAAATACTTATAAGCAAACAGAAAGTTACTGATTAGGTTAATTATGGAACAGGGAAGGAAATAGCCGAAAATTATTATTATCAATTTTTTTTATCTTGGAAACAAATACAATATGAATTAGAGGCTTATTACAGTAGAGATTAAATTTTAGATACGTGCGAAACAAAACGAAAAATAAAACATAAACAAAGGATAATTTCAAAACGGAACCCGGAAATTATTCGCGAAAGAAATGGAAAGAGAATCCTCTACATGTTGGATAGATTATTCACTGACCAGCAGACTTCGAGTCTGTCCTAATCAAAATACACCAAATCTTTCCTCATCAACAAACATCAAGTTTGTCTTTACCTAAAAACTCCAAATCTGACCTCACAGATTTTGTCTCCTTAATCTTCAATTTCTACTACTACTACAGTAGTTTCTATTCATCAGAACTAACTTGTCTCACACCAGTCCTACTAACTTGCCTTTCCCCACGATTCTTACTGCAGCTCAAGTGAATACGAAACCGCGTCGATTTCATACCTTACTCCACACCAGACCATTTAATACAAAAATAAAAAGAATGAAAAAGAGGTGATTCGTTATGAAGGTTAGTAAAGAGAAGGCGTGAGGCAATATGTTCTGAACTAAAAGCAGAAACTGAAGTTAACAAAATGAAACACGAATTCAGCATCAAGTGTAGGGTATGTAATAAACAGAAAGAAATAATTGACCACATCCTGTATGGTTGCCCAGTCCTCACAATGACACAATATGTCCAGGAGATGGCCACATAGGCTTGCTATGTCTATTGAGTAATATGCTGACATTTCGACCTCAAAAATAAAAATATGTGGTATAAACATGTACAAACTCGGCATTTGATAAGACTAGAGTTATCTCGCCCACACCTGTCCAAATTAACTATGAAATTAAAGCGAATTTCCCAACAATCATAATATAAAGAGTAAAGAAAATATTATATGTATTATGGTAGATATACATTATTTACATTTGACAGATATTTGTCATCTTGTAAATATCCGTCAAATGTAAATAATTTACATAATTCCTCATCTCTTAAATACCGAACTATACTATGGTAGATATGTAGTTTCGTTTTGATAAAAATATCACACGGAAAGAAAGCGACCCCGAAAGGATAAAAGTTGACCTCAGTCTCAAAATGCTGAAAGAACGCTGATTAGCATTGTGCCTGACGCAGTAACGATTCTGTCAGCTCGCTGCCTAACTAATAATAATAATTTGGGGATACAACAACGTTACCTAGCTATTCTGCAAATGTCCTCCCCACGTAATTTTAATATTTTAGAGAAAAATTTCTGTAATACACATATGAATCTCAATCTTTCTTAGAAAACGACAATAAAAAAGATATGTGCCCTACCGCAGCTATCATTCTTCTGCCTCTACACTCGTCTATTCACTGAGACCGTTTGCCTTTCTCATCTACCTTTTAACAAGTTTGCTGGGAGGTAGTGCCTACATCTTCTCCCTACCATCCTTGAAAAAATTAAGGTTTGGCCGAAGGAGAAAGGGTCGGTCTTCAGTCCTTTCGTTGCGTCCATGGCACAGCCTTTTTTACCATAGCCACCAGACAGAAGAAAACTGCCTGTCATTTCCTGGCCAAGAGAAGGCGGCAGGGCGATTATCAAGATAGAATTGGCCAGCATCCAGATCCATCCAACGTGGTTCAACACTTGTTCGACAAAATTCTGCATGTCAGTAAATTTCAGATTTCATGCAGAATGGTTTCGTATCTATGTTCTCATTTCGGATAGGTCCGGTTGAGAGTACTATCATTCCTGTGGAGTATATCAGTAGTATTGCCAGACCATAGATTTCTAGGCGTTACCCGCAGTACATGGGCTCACAGCTGTCTGGAACATACTCGCTTGTTTATTCTTGTCGATAACTACCTTCCCCAAGAATGTCGTCGATCATCCCTACATAGAATGCTAGCACAGATGTACTAAGTACCCCAACTGAGAGAGGGTTGTCAAGCGCCTGACAACATTCCATATGGCAGCTTATATCTTAACTTGATTTAGGGAAATTAGTTCTGCTAAATAGGTGTGCTGCAGGAAAATGCACCAAACGAAGTGCAACCACTCCTGTTCCAGAAATCGTTGTAGATGCCGCAGCTCAGTGTATATTTACACGTTATCAGCAACAGCGTACCGAGTCCCATGTATACAGGTCATACACATCAAATCGACTTCCTATCAGCCCATTTCTGGGTGTAACTGATAGCGGCGGTGTGGTGGTGATGTGGTGATGTGAGGGTTGATGTGCTTTCTTCTTGTTCTGTCCAACATGCTGGCTTTTCAGCTTTGAGCGTTTTTTTCTCTATTTTACTCTATTTTCCCCTTCGCTCAAAAAACGGCCTTTCAACGGTCTCGCCTTGACCCCGTTGCACAATGAGACCCTGCTGTCTATGAGTCCAGGGTCACATAGAAGTGATATGTGTGTGTATGTGTCTGGGTATGTGAGCGCGCATGCGCGTGTATATGTGTGTATGTTGTTGTCATTGCTGCAGCTGTTGTACTTGTTATCGTTTCTGTCGCTGCTGTGGTTGTGGCGATGCTAGCAATGTAGGTTTTACTTCTGTTGCCCACTTTTGTGATCTTTAAACTATAACCCTATATTTTCTGAGGACAAGTCCCGCAAAAGTCGTCTTTGCTTTTCATCTTTCTGTGTACCTACAAATAACTGTAAAATACTGCAAGTATTGCGTCAATGTTAATCGTCGTATATTGTTGTATTTACTTATATTTTGTGTCGTAGATGAATTTAAAGCCTACAGCCAGTTTTAGTTTAAACATAAACCCTTATATCCGTCGTTCAATTCTAGATAAGTTGAAAACATATATTATAAATTCCATGTATGTATAACTTTAATTATATATATAATAGATTTAATCTATAAAAAAACATTCTTTAGAAGCCTGAGGCGTGTAATTCATTGACATCAATCGAAAAATGTATCAAAATTATTTATTAATTACTTCAATTACATATTATATATTTAATGTAATTCACATTTGAACTGAACAACAGGTACAAAACGTATTTATAGAAGTTCAAATTTTCAGAAGATATTTATAATGACGCTGTAGGTATTTTACAGTGGGTAATGTACAATGTTAAGTCAAGGGTATAATTTACCTGTACAACATGCCAGCCAATTAATAGAGTTTCTACTGCTTTATTCCAACCTATTCTGAAAGGGGGAAAGGCGGCCATCACCGGCTGAAAGGTGTAAGATTTCTCTTCAATAACATACGGGAGAAGGCGGAAACGAATTTAATAGCAGACATCCGACTAATACGGAGTAAATCTCAGAACAGACAAGATAGCATACATATACGCACACTCATACATCCACAAACACTCATACACGCACATACATAAGTATAACGTATATACGTACTCATATACCCACAAACATACACACTCACATATACATGTATACATATTTATGTGTATGTATGTATATTTACACACACACTCAAACACACACACACACTCACACACACACACACACACACACACACACACACACACACACACACACCACACACACACACACACACATATATATATATATATATATATATATATATATATATATATATATATATATATATATTATATATATATATATATATGCGTATATATATATTTCTTAAGTCCAGGACTCATAGCGTCGATTACCTGGTTTCCATGGCGAACAAGCGAACGAACTCACAACAGACTCCTTGAACGGGACGCCGGTACACCGCTGAGGTGAAGGCCAGCAATTTTGAGAAGAGTACCAGAGTCGATCGACGATATTTGAATTCAGAGTGTAAAGGAATGCCGGAAGAAAACGTTTTGTCCGACGCGTTAATGATTCTATCAGCACATACATACATACATACATACATACATTCTTGATTGCGCCATTCTTTTCCGTCTTCGCCCAAATTATTTTACTTATTATCGTGGAGGCCTTCCGAGGGGTCCTTTTCTAGTCTCTTGGATACCATTTTAGATATGCTCTCGCAATGATATTCCTTGTATAGATCTTTCCATGGTCCTTTGTGCTGTAGCTAATAGATGTTCTTCTTTCTTTGTAGTAGCTTACGTTTTATTTTCGTATAATAACGCATGTATGACAGTACTAATAGACGTAAATGCCTTTAGTCGTACCGTTACTCTCTGACATTTCAGCATGCATAAATGATAATCGGTAGAAATGAGAATCTTTTGTCTGGAAAAAGAGATGTAAATTTTCCATTGCTTTACCATAAATATTCTCATTTTCTTAACATTGGTCGAGATATTCCCTTACTCTCGGTAGGTCATCTCTACAGCAGTGCATAATATTTGTTTCACGTCCAAGAGAAAACTATCAGAACTGCTGTGCTGGCCACTGGATTACTATTCTTATTGGAATACTACACCAGTATCCCTTATTTTTTTAAAGTTGTGGATACATTCTGGTTATGGTGTGCCTTTAGTGCGACCATCAGAACAATACTTTCTGAGACTAATGTTATACATAGTTTTGGTAACAATATCATATCGATATGGAAAAGCAAAAAATACATTTTTGTGTAGCTGTTGATGATGTGGATCATATCTTCCACACCGATATGGTACAACGGACAAGTATTTTATTGACTCCAGAAGCCAAAAAGGCAAAGTTAACTTCAGCGGGACTTGAACTCAGAAATTAAAGAGTCAGTATAATACTGATACAAATTTCAGTTTTAGTAGGTTAATCCAGTTTTCCCTCGGTTTATATGGAATAACTTTATCCTCAGAGTGTTCGATCATATAAGGTGAAGGAAAATCCTAATTGTTATCAAATATTTTGATGTATTCATTTCACTTTACATTCAAAATATTGTTATTTTCATTACTGTGTGTAAGATGTGATGAAAATATTTCTTACTTAGCTATTCAGTAGGTGTTATCTGAACGATGCTGTGAAGCACTTGATGATTACTTAGATTGACCTTATGCC
>NC_043010.1:32844714-32849714 GCF_006345805.1 Octopus sinensis
GCTAAGTTCTTATCAGATAAAAAGGTAAAAGTATTGCCTTGGCCTACCATGTCACCTGGTTCAAACTCAATAGAACACCTGTGGAGTGTTTTGAAAAGGAAGGTTGGGGAGAAAAATCCCCGCAATGTAACATAGTTGAAAGATATCATTCAGGATGAATGTAAGTCGATTTCATCGGTTATATGCAGAAATTTAGTCGACTCTATGCCCCCGGAGATTTAATGGAGCCATTGAAAGCAAGGGCGGCACACCACATATTGAGGATAGCTAATCCTTTAGGGTGTACGTATTTTTGTATCGTTTGAAAATTAATATTTCGTTCATATCTTTGAAAATGTTTATTGTTTTGTGTACCAAACTTGTATAATGTTTGCATGTCTAATATATTTTATTCAGTATAAATTTCCTTTTATTTCCTTTGATTTCCTTCGATATTATAGCAATTTTACTGAATGTTTTTAGGAGCGTACTTCTGTGAGATACTATATATATATATATAGATATATATATACGTATATATATATATATATATATATATATATATATATATATATATATATATATATATATATATAGATATATATATATATATTATATGATCTACCGGAAGATGTGTGTGTGTGTGTGTGTACAGGCCTTTTTCTTGATCCCCTTAAAAACAATGTTTTTCATCCGATTTCGTTCACGCTGGGAATAAGCATCACTTATGTTTCAGAAATGGTCATAGATTCTTCAGATTTTCCACATAATGAGTAACACTTTCTCATGGGTAAATAACAAATACTAACGATCGTTGCTTCAAGGGACATTACTCATGATGAAGCAGTTATACTACTTTCACTTCGTCTTCTACTACAGTTTTTACAATGTCCATTTACTGCCAACCGTTAATATCTGCACATTAGTACTTCCTTCAGGTGGCCATACAATTTAAATCAACTTTTAATTACTTTTTAAACGACTTCAGAAATTAATTCATATTATATATATTTTCTCTGTTTTTATTCATACCAAGTTGTGAGAGTTATACAGTTTTTACAATGCCCATTCACTGCAAACTGCTGATATTTGCACGTTAGCACTTCCTTGAGGTATCCATGCAATTTAAATCAACTTTTAATTATTTTTTTAATGTCTTAAGACAATGTTTATTCAGAATACCTTGAGGCTCAAACGTCTCAACCCTTCCTAATGTCCTTGTGACAATTTTGTGAACCCACTTAGCAAATAATATTGGGTTAGCCGTTTTTTTAAATTATGGAATTTATTGCGTTTTTAAATTTTGGAATCTATGTTTTTCGAGAATTCTATTTTTGAATCATTTTGGAATCTTTTTTTTTCTAGCTAATTTTAGTTCATTTTTGTTTATTTTCAGATCATTAAAATGTAATGTCAAGTTAAGAAAAACAAGCATTTTCGACACCTTCTTTTTGATTTTAATCAAGGTTCTAAGGCCGCAAAAGCTCGCGACATTTGTGCTGTGTATGGAGAGGGTGCCATAACTGAAAGAACCGCGCGTGATTGGTATGCCAAGTTCAAAAATGAAAATTTTGACCTCAAAGACGCATCTCGTTCTGGCCTTCCAGTTGAGTTCGATGAAGAGCGATTAAACCAACTTTTGCACGGAAACTCTCGTCAAACAACAAGGGAACTGGCAGAAAAAAGGCAATGCTCCCACATTGCTCTAGAGAAACATCTTCACTCGATGGGAAAGGTTCAGCAGTATGGAGCAAGGGTCTCGAATGCTTTAAGTAACAACAACAAAAATCAACGAGCCAGAATCTCCGCAGGTGTGCTTGCTCGACACCGTTGAACTCATGGACACAAGCAACGATTTCTTTACCGAATCGTTTCTGGCGACGAAAAATAGTGCCTGTACATTAATATGAAGCAGCGTAAGGAATGGCTTAGCCCCGGTAAACAAGCGACACCGCGCGTAAAACAAGATCTTCATCCGCGTAAAACGATATTGGGCGTATGGTGGGACTGGGAAGGGATTATCCATTAAGAATTGCTTGAACGGAACCAAACGGTCAACGCGGAACCCTATGTTCAAGAGATGGAACGGCTCAACACGGCTATTCAAGAGAAAAGACCTAATAGGTAGCATGGAGTTCTTCTGCTGCACGACAACGCCCGCCAATATGACCAAGGAAGCCATTCAAATACATGGCTGGGAAGTGCTGCCACACCCACCGTACTCTCCTGATTTGGCACCAACCACCTCTTTCGATCTCTTTCAAATGCTATGCGCGGAGCTTCGTTCAATACTGATGCAGAATTGAGAGCTTGGTTGGATCAATTTTTCGAGTCGAAATCTGATGATTTCTACGAACGAGGTATTGAAAATCTTGTTGAACGTTGGGAAGAGGTTGTAAACAACAAAGGTGAATACATTATTGATTAATTAGTTGTTATTCTTTATTAAACCTTTTAAAAAATTTAAATTTTAAAAAACTGCGGGAACTTAGTTGCCAACCTAATAGTTCGACAAACGTCATTCAGTCATTCGACTTAACCACCCCTTTACCTTGGTCAATCGCTAAAAGTTGTCGGATTGGACCTTCGAATGTCATGCTTTTCACATGACAGTTCTACGTCAATTATTCCAGGATTGACCATCCAGACAACTTATTCATCTATGCTCCTGAAGGAAAAACCAAAAATCTTGTTCGTCTACAAAGCAGCTCTACAGTAGTTACTCCTCTACTGCAATCTTCAAATCTACGCCAAACATTAGCCGTTAACAATCAGACTTCCTACAAGAATTTCATTGATATTTTGCTTCATTTTCGTGATTGCTCTTAAAAGGGCATTATCTTCAGTGACCCTTCTTACTTCACGCACGCTGTTCGCTCATAGGTGTGCTCTGACATTTTAGTACATGCCATTATTCTATCTGTATGTTTGCTATAAATGTTTGTTTTTGTTTATCATACATGACTTTCATTGCAAAAGGCTTCAGTGTGGTTGAGTCAGGTATTTCGAGTAAAATAACTACATGCTACAAAACGCTTCAGGTATGATATGGGATCCCTAATGTCCGCTGCAATTGCGATCTCATTTCATGGACTTTCATTTATTACTAACTGCAAAATTTGTGTTCAAAAAATTTATTCATTACGTAAGTTGATTAACACCATATAATAAACTGCTAACGAAATTGATAATTGTACATTTTACGTTTGAAACTAATTCTAACTGCGGGCTAATTCGACTTAAACCGTTCAAAGGAGTGCGCTATTATAATAAATTACACCGTCCAAAGAACGGGTGCGTTTGCTAATACATATATATATATATATATATATATATATATATATATACAGGGTGCGGTGAATAAATTGTCTAAATTACACAAAAATGAAAATAACATTGACATACCATTTTAGCACATATATTTACCAAAATTACATAAAGATATTTTGAAATACTAAAGAGTAAATTTATTCAATAAAATCGCAATTGGCTTCAACCACGGCCTTCAGATGACTTCGGAATATTCTACAGCTCTTCTGGACGGTCTCCTTGTTTAAGTTAGAAATTCAGCCATAACCCTTGCCTTCAGTTCATCTTTGGTGTTACAAGAAGTTTTGTAGGTCTCTCGCTCAGATGTTAGGGGTGATGTCGTCGCAGAAATTGTCTGACAGTCATGACTACACTCTCCTGCTTGGGTGGTATGCCAGACATAGGGTGTTCCATCAGCCACCCTCTTGACCCAGAGCAGGACTACTTCCTCCAGGCACTTTATGTAGGCCTTCATGTTGAGTCTGAGGCCGTGTGGGAAGATAAATGGAGGCATAAGGTCGCCATCACTAGGGATCACTCCAAACAACATGATTCTGACATGATGCTGACTGAATATCAGACACTCCCATGTCCCTGGCGACGGACTTGATTGACTTGGAGGGATTGTTGTCAATCATAGCCTGGATCTCACCGACAAATTCAGGAGTTCTTTTGTTATCAGAACGTTTAGAGTGAGTTTCCCGAGCTGCCGTACCTTTGTAATCCCCATTAGACTCATCCAACTCTTTCCAAATCCTCTGTGTTTGGGTGTCAATCTGAGGATTTTCCAAGTCCTCATATAGACACCTAAACACTCTGAAATGTTCGTTTTGGAGCTTCCAGCGCGAATGCCAAGCAGTACATGTCGTTTCCAAAAAGTTAATATGAAAGCTTTGAAACAAAATATATTCTCAATTCTAATATATTTCGATACATAACTTCATTAGAAAAAACGACCGATAGATAGAGAGTCGGTAAGAGTGAGTAAAAGAAATAGGAAGATGAGTAATGCAAATAGAAAGAGGGTGAACGCGTAGAGAAAGATAGATAGAGAGTAGGTAAAATTGGGTAAAAGATAGATAGAGAGTAGGTAAAAATGGGTAAAAGATAGATAGAGAGTAGGTAAAATTGGGTAAAAGATAGATAGAGAGTAGGCAAGAGTGGGTAAAAAAATAGGAAGATTGGGTAAAAGATAGATAGATAGTATAAGTAATGCGAATGTATGGAAGAGGGTGGACGCGTAGGGAAAAGATACACGAAGCATTACATAGGGAGAACTAGTGTCGTGGGCGAAGAGTTATATAATTGCTGTTTATCTTAATTGGGTATTATTGAAAAGGCTTCGAAACGAAAATTTTAAGTAATGTCTATAGCAGTTCAATGATTGAAACCTCGTTCAAAAAACGGACGTATTTCAACAGATTAGTTAAGGATCCATTTTCCGGATAATTATTTAACTATATAAATTACTCCTTGGCAGTTTCTGTGCGGGATGCCTGCCCATTTAGGATTCTGCTCATTTCCATTGGCTACGAAGAGCTTTTTTGAATCATGTTGGTTTGGTTTACCAACGAGAAAATTCTTCATCTCAAAAGTAAAATAAAAAAGTAATAAAAATCTTCAGAGTCCGTTCATAAAAAAAGATCTTTTCAAAGTTGTTTCACTACTCGGTCTCTTTTTCTTTGACATCCCATCTACTGCAATTATATACA
>NC_043010.1:32854714-32862214 GCF_006345805.1 Octopus sinensis
AAAGGGATGAAGTAAGGGAATAAGAAGTACAGTCATAGGTTAACCTGTGACTGGGGGTATGTTGCACAGATGTACACTAATGGTGTCCTTAATAAAATTATGATGATGATGATGATGATGATGATGATGAGGAGGAGGAGGAGGAGGAGGAGGAAGATGATGATGATGAGGAGGAGGAGGAGGAAGAGGAGGAGGAGGAGGAGGAGGAGGAGGAGGAGGAGGAGGAAGAGGAGGAGGAGGAGGAGGAGGAGGAGGAGGAGGAGGAAGAGGAGGAGGAGGAGGAGGAGGAGGAAAAGCGATGTAGAATCAGGTTTTTCATTGTTACCTCCCAAATATTTTCACTGAATACTTAATGGTGTTGACTGCCCTTTTTTTCTTTTTGATTCGAGCCCTTGGACTCACAAGGTCGGTTACCCGGTTCCCATGGCATATAAATGACTGAGATCACAACATTTCCTTGAACGAGACGCCGGTCCGTTGCACGCTCGAGGTCAGTAATTCTTTTGAGAAAAGGGGTTAAGTTGACAATATCGACCCCTGTACTTGGCTGGTACTTTATCGATCCCAAAAGGATAAAAGGCAAAGTTGACCTTTGAGCTCAGAACATAAAGTGATGAAGAAATGCCGCTAAGGATTTTGTCCGATTTGCAAAGAATTCTGCCGGTTTGCCGCCTTATCAAATGTCATACATGTCAAATATTTAAGCACTTAGAAGCAGCCAGGTCCATATGAATTTAAAGTCATGGCTGAGTTAACGTATTCCAATCTTCAAGGATCAATAAAATAAAGGATCAACCATCGATTCAATAATTCCAAGACTACATATCTCCACCGTATAAATTTGTGGCATTATTCCAAAGTAAAGAATTCATTTCCTCACCCATCCAGCAATATTTGTGAGTAGTTCCGGGTTGTATATGACTCAATTTCGGAGTATAAACACACAAGTATTCACGTAAAAAGTATGAACTTCTATTTTGTAGTAACATTTACAGAATATTTTATAATGATATATGAATAGGAACAACAGCTTGTTTGCAGTTATAGCTGTTTAGTTAAGGGCTTCACTCCTATGCAGTACAAATAGTCTAAATGTTCACGGAATCCCTGTCCTAGCTCGAGTGGAGTGGGAGTTTGTAGGTAGTGATGCTAGTAATCGCGTTGCTGTTGTTGTTGTGTAGCACCAGTTCAGCCACCTCCAAAAAGAACCTATGATGAAATACATTCCCAGCACAATCGTCTTTTTAAGAGATATTTAGTTGCTATTCTTGGAGGGCCGGACAACCATGAAGTGGTTCTGTGTTTGACTCGGTGTTGTCGTTGGTGGTTCTATTTCTTTGTTGTTGTGGTGGATGGATGGGGAGTGAGGAGTATTATTAAGGTTTTGTTTGTGGTGGTATGGTTTAATATAATTATGTTTTATACTATGTGTACATCTATATATATATATATATATATCCGAACTGTACAGCATTATATATCCATTACGGTCAATCTTACCAATCTGTTTCGCACTAAGGGTTCGACAGAGTGTTAAATAACAATCCAGTTATGTATCTCTACGCTCATTAGAATTAGCCGATATGGAATGAAATATCGGCTACATCTGATGAGTGTAGGGTTACATAATCGGATTGTTACCTAACTTTCCATTGAATCCCTAGCACGAAACCGAATTGTAATATACATACAAACATGCATACATACATATATATATATATATATATATATATATATATATATATATATATCCAACCATTTTCGTTGGACCAGAGTCCTCAGGCACCTTTTCTATTGGGTTATATCAGAAGCAACTGTCATGAGACTTTACAACTGGTTTCCCAACGGACACTATGGTTATTATACAACCATCTCGTTTTTGGTCTACCCATAAGTTTCCTGCCGCTTGGTTCAGCGGCAAGAATCCGTGTTGCGATTCTTAGATATTCTAATCACATTTCCGTAAATGCAGAGCTCAAACAGGAGACTCCCTGATCTCTGAGCTATGCAGTCGCTGGAATGCCGATACTGTCGAGTTCGTTATTCCAGATATGCTTCAAAGGAATTCCACTTCGGTCTCTTGCACTTTCAGTCATTACCCAATATTCATAACCGTAAGTGAAGATAGGCGACAAAACCGAATGAAGATATTGTAAGAGAGAGAGAGATAATGTGTGTGTGTGTGGTGTGTGTGTGTGTGTGTGTCTGTGTGTATGTGTGTGTGTGTGTGTGTGTGTTGTGTGTGTGTGTGTGTGTGTGTGTGTGTGTGCATGTGTGTGTATTTTATCATTTATCTTTTAACTTTTACTTGTTTCAGTCATTAGACTGCGTATGCTAAGGCACCGCCTTGAATTTATTTTTAGTCGAATGAATCGACCCAAGTACTTTTTAAAGTCTATCGATCATTTTTGCCAAACCGCTAATTTACGGGAACGCAATGCATATATGTACGTATATATATGCAAACACATACACACATGAACACACATACACACATGAACACACACTACATACGTTTGGCAATATGTGTGTATATTGTTTGATTTTCGAAAACATCCAGATAGATCCAAGACCGTGAAAGACACATTACAATAACATATTCCAAGATAATCAGAACAGGGGAAATGGTCTTCATAAATCTATGAATTGTGTAACCTATGCAGATGGAAGCCACCCATTCTTCCACATGCAAGCCAGATATTCCACTAGCAGCTTCCAAACTACAAGATGAAGGGCCCACACAGGACAAAGTGTCAAAAACTTTAAATGTCGGGAAATGGGAATGCAGCAGGTCAAACGAATTCTGATTCATTAGAGAAGTTTTGATTGTAACTTTTTTCGAAGGACAGTGTGGGGGGCGTGGCTTAGTGGTTAGGGCATTCGGCTTACGATCGTAAGGTTGTGAGTTCAATTCCCAGCGTCGCGTTGTGTCCTTGAGCAAGACACTTTATTTCACGTTGCTCCAGTCCACTTAGCTAGCAAAAATGAGTAGTACTTGTATTTCAAAGGGCCAGCCTTGTCACACTCTGTGTCACGCTGAATCTCTGTGAACTACGTTAAGGGTACACGGGTCTGTGGAGTGCTCAGTCACTTACACGTTAATTTCATGAGCTAGCTGTTCCGTTGATCGTATCAGCTGGGACCCTCGTCGACGTAACCGACGGAGAGCTCCTTTATATAAGTATGCACGTAAGTATGTATGTATGTATGTATGTATGTATGTATGTATGTATGTATGTATGTATGTATGTATGTATGTATGTATAAATATATGTGTGTGTATGTATGTACGTATACACTTTTACTCTTTACTCTTTTACTTGTTTCAGTCATTTGACTGCGGCCATGCTGGAGCACCGCCTTTTTTAGTCGAGCAAATAGACCCAAAGGACTTATTCTTTGTAAGCCTAGTACTTATTCTATCGGTCTCTTTTGCCGAACCGCTAAGTAACGGGGACGTAAACACACCAGCATCGGTTGTCAAGCGATGTTTGGGGGGAGGGAACACAGACACACAAACACACACACATATATACATATATATATATATATTATATATATATATATACGACGGGCTTCTTTCAGTTTCCGTCTACAAAATCCACTCACAAGGCCTTGGTCGGCCCGAGGCTACAGTAGAAGATACTTGCCCAAGGTGCCACGCAGTGGGACTGAACCCGGAACCGTGTGGTTGGTAAGCAAGCTACTTACCACACAGCCACTCCTGCGCCTATATATATATATATATATATATATATATATATATATATAATATATATATATATATATATATATACACACACAGATACACACACATTTATATATACATACATGCATACATACACAGAGCAAAAAAAAAGTCAGATAGGAAAAAATTGATGATTATGTAGAAATGTAATGTTTGTGTATGTCACGAGGGAGAGGGGGAGATACATACATACATACTGCATACATTCAGTGGAGTGACAGATAATTATTAATAATAAAAAGATACCTTCTTAAATTAACATTTCCGATTGAAATATAAATTACTGGGTTTAGGCCGGTAATTATTCAATGTATCTGCCATATTTGTATCATAACTAACGCGCTCTTTCAGACAATAAAAATAAGAAGAAAAAAAAACCCAATGAACTTTAGGTCAGAAATTCGATAAACTATTCCACACGGATGACCAGGAAATATAATATGATGTCTTTGATCAATAAATTGAAAAAATATTTTGCTTCAATGATGCGTGATGTTGAACGAGTTGATATAAAAGTGTATTTCAATTGTATTTTATTTTGTATGTATGTGTGTGTACGTTTGATGGTTTATTAAGCGTGAGTTTTTGTATATTAGTGTGTATGGATGTTTTAGTGAGTTTTATATATTATCACATATACCTCAGTATATGTGATAATATATGTGCTTGTAAAGTATATGTAACGAATGCGTGTAGTGTGTTTAAGAGAGAGTGTAACTATGGTATAAACGTATATGTATGTGTGATGCATAACAATGAGAATATGGTAGAGTTTATTGTGAGTTAGTGTATGGCTGTTTCTGTGTGCTTAACTAAATATTGTACATACATATCTTTTAGGCTTCATATTTTATTTGTGTTAGTCATTCCACTGTAGCTATGCCCCAGTACT
Source organism: Octopus sinensis (assembly GCF_006345805.1). Taxonomy (NCBI): domain Eukaryota; kingdom Metazoa; phylum Mollusca; class Cephalopoda; order Octopoda; family Octopodidae; genus Octopus; species Octopus sinensis. The sequence goes on from NC_043010.1 coordinate 32,859,355, forward strand.
TATTTTTTCAGTCGGGTGTATAGAAATAATTATATCCAAACACTTTCCTCACCACACACACAAACACATACATATAGTGAAATTCCCGGTAATGATAGGATACTGAATACGTTGAAATTTGAAGGTGAGGTTAATAAAAATAAATGCATCCATCAATCTTATTTAAGCAAGCTACGTAATAGCAATGATACAAATAAGATTAGCGAAAAACGAAGCATTGAAGATAAACCTATTAATATTAACAAGCATAGATTCAACTCCATAGATACTAAATGTATGGTTGATATAAACAACACCGACGACAATGACAATAATAATAATAATAATAATCCTTTCTATTAAAGGCACACGTTCTAAAATGTGTGAGGATAGGACTAGTCGTTTAATCGACCTCAGTGTTTTACTAGCACTTAGATTATCAACCCCGAAAAGATGAGAGACGAAAACGAACTCGGCGGAATTTGAACTCAGAACGTAGCAACGGGCGAAACACCGCTAATCATTTCGTCTAGCGTGCTAACGATTCGGCCAGCTCGTTGCCTTACTACTACTACTACTACTACTACTACTACTACTACTACTACTACTGGATTTTTTACCTTTTGACCTACAGATTTAAAAAATAATTTTTTGTAACTAAACACTTTCAAACTTCGGACACTAGTAGAATGTGTCATATAAAACATCTTTTACTCTTAGCATTTTTGAGAAAATCTTATATTTACGAAGTTATTTCACATTTAAGTTCTCGTATTTCGGTAATTTCAACCAATCAATAACGTGTATATTTTGGTCGCGAATTGTTTTGTTCAGGAAGTGGGTTATTCTCTGGCTGTTCGTATTGCTTGGGCTCAAGTATTGCTGGTGGTGGTGGTGGTGGTATTTCGGCTGGTGGTTGTACTCCGTACGGTTTTGTTGGTGTTGGTATTGGTGGCGACTTGATGATGGCTGCAGGCAGCGTCGTTGTTGGTGGTAATGGGGCTGGTTTCTGCTGCTGCACTGGAGGTGCCCCCGCTTCTGCTGTCGCTTGCAGCTTCCCTCGCATCTCTTTGTGTTTGGGGCAGTTGACCTTGAGGTACTGGTCGCTCCCACAAAAGTAGCACCTCGGTCATCTGACCTCCACGGCCACGTGCAGTCTCGTGCCGTCTGGTAAATTTATGGCGTCAGGGATAGAATTTAGGGCCTCTTGTTCAATTTGAACAAGAAGCACCAATCACCTGACCCGTCCAATTTTGTTGGTGCAATTTATGCACCTCCAGTATATTGGCGGTGTCTTCTATATCATAGAGGACAGCCGCCACCAGCTAGCATATATTTCAGGGGTACCGCCGCAATTTTAATTTTTGTAATGCGCCGACCAAGATATGTCGGCACGAATATCAGGTCCTCCGATATTAGTGGCGTTGTCGAATGCTTTCTTGCTTCTTCCTCCGTTTCGAAGCGCACTTCCACAGTGCCGAATCGTTTTCCCTGTATTACATAAGTTTTGTTTTGCCATATCGCTTTCAGTATCAATTCTAGCTGTTGTTGTGTTGCTCTTTCCAAATCCATTTTTTTTTGTTTATACATTTGTATGCAATTGTTTTACGGTTTGTGTCCATTATAATTTCTTTTGGGGTATTTAGTGAGACATTGTTGCCTTGTCTCACTAACAGCTCTTTTGAATTTTTAAAATCCTCTAATGTGAGGTTTAATTTTTCTGGCGTTTGTTTCGCCGCGAAATCGAAATCGTGTGTGCTTGATTTGATGATGATGATGATGATGATGATGATGATGATAAATTCCCTGATGCAGTACCAGACAGCGGCTCACATGGCTTCTGATTTTAACTGATTGGAAGTGTTATCATGTAACATTGTTAGCAAATATCCTGCTCAATACCAAAGATTTTCTTGTCAGTTGTTTGACCTTAACCAGTTGACCATATCTTTTAGTGGCTGACGATATGTGAATCTCTTACCACGAGCAGAAATAGTGGGGGAGCATCATAGCCGTGTGTTGAAAGGAATTCTTGGAGGTTTGGATAATTCACCTATGAAAATATGGGTGGTTCGTTCAACAATCCTTATTCAGGGACCTTTTGAGCGGGATGGGCTACTCGACCAGAAGAAAATTTTAACTGGACCCTACCTGCAAGGTCATGCGCTGCTTATTTTTATATGAGATCACCATGTTGCGCACTTTTGGTTGTGATGCATGTGCCTGGTGTACCCTTATCAGACGGGTAGTCATGATGGGTATACTGGGCTTCGTATATTTTACCCTAGTGTCAGTTTGATGGCATGCACTGCTCTCTCACTCAATAATAATAATAATAATAATAATAATAATAATAATAATAATAATATAATAATAATAATAATAACAATAATAATAGTTGCATTAGCAACTATCCTTAAAGATGTGAACAGATGGGTAGAGGAAATAGGCATAAAACCCAGTTTAATACAACTTCAGAAAAGAGTGTTATTAGGGACAGCTGGGATACTTAGGAGGGTTCTTGGCATCTAAGGTTAATTGTTGTAAGTCAATGTTAGGAATTTTTCTTTTCCAACAGTCTAATCTGTTGTTTGTATAATAATAATAATAATAATAATAATAATAATAATAATAATAATAATAATAATAATAATAATAATAATAGTAATAATAATAATAAGGAGTCTTTAGATATGTATAACTTTAAGAAGAAAAAATACGACAGGAGATAATTCAATGTTGATTTAAGGAAAACATATATATATAAATAATAGAAGGACTAAATCAAGGAATATTATTTAGTATAATGCACTATTCGTATCTTACATAGCTACCAATATTCCACGAAAATTCATTGCTGCACTGGGCAGATATTTCCTGC
>NC_043010.1:32867214-32887214 GCF_006345805.1 Octopus sinensis
ATATATATATATATATATATATATATATAATACTCTTTAATTGAAATAAAGTTTCCCAAAATTAAAGGTATCTAAATATTATAAATGTGAATGTCAGTGTGCCACACTTTTTCAATTTTACTCCTAGAGGCCGTAGCTCAACATATTATACCATTTTGGAATCAGGCTGGCATTATGAGTAAATTTAAAACATTCCGGGCCGAATCTGGATTCACAGTCCTGAAGTTTTGTATTCCCAAGCTTCCATTACTGTAATTGTTTTCGGCAATCTTTTTACGTGACATTTTGCGACAAATTTTTTGTACAACAATTGTTATAAACTAAAGGCTCACTCCGTGAGTAAATTAAAAACATTCCGGGCTGATTCCGGACCTGCAATTCTGGAATTTTGGATTCCTTCGTTTTCATTACTGCGATTGTTTTCAGCGATTTTTTTTTTACATGATATTTTTGCAACGAATATGATCATCCTTGGGATATGACTCTGGAGGAAGCAATTGCAACAGATTCTCCAAAACAAGTCAGAGATTTCTTTGCAGATCTTCCCATTCGGGTCATTTGTTTAAAAGCTATATACTAGCTCAAAAGCCGCCCTATTTTAATGTTTTCATTTCAAGTTTTAATTCGCTATTTGCAAACAATTACGATAAATTACTGAAATGTTGAATTCTGCAACTCTGTTCACTCTATTAAGTATGTTTGCAAATATATAAACAAAGGTTCAGATGCTGCAACATACACTCTTATGCAGAATGGCTGTCAGCAGATAAATAAAAATGATGAGGATGCACAGTATGACAGAGAAAGATACATCAGTGCCAATGAGGCTTTTTGGCGCATCTTCAATTTTCCCATTCATGACAGGCACCCAGCCATCACTCATCTGAGTGTCCATCTAGAGAATGGCCACAGGGTTATCTTTACAAAACAAACAGCCTTGCAACAAGTACTTTCTCCAAAAGAAACTACTCTTACCGCTTTTTAAAGTTGTATCAAGTAGATGAAGATGCAAGAAAGCTCCTTTATCCACAATTACCCAAGTATTACACCAGGAGATATAATAAAAGGCACAAAGGAAACGGGCTGGCGCTCTTGCAAGAGTTTGGGGTGTTCTCTACAAGCCAAGCAGAATGCTATTACTTACGGCTCCTTTTGCATGAAGTACGAGGTACCAAATCATTTCAAGATTCGAGGAGGGTAAAATGGTCATGTGTGTGAAACTTATAGGGAAGTATGCTATCAAAAAGGTTGTTTAAGAAAATGGTGAGTATTGGGACCTTGCATCAGTATTAGATTCTCCAAGGAAACTCCGTAACCTTTTTGCAATTGTACTGAACATGTGTCAACTTGGCAGTTCCCTACAGCTTTGGATGAAACATCGTGAGAACATGGCTGAGAATTTAATGCAGTTCAACAGGCAAACCCAGATATCAATATTCAGTTCTCTGAAACAATTTTTAACCAAGCACTGATTGAAATGAGGATCAAGTTTTAGCCATGAGAGGCAAAAAATTTGCATGAGTCGGGCTCTGGACCGCCAAAAACAAACAGTCAAATTAGTAATTAGAAACATAACAAGAGATAAATTATGACATCACAGACTATATTGTGGTGCTTTATTCTTGCTGGATGTTTTTTTTTTTTTTTGTGTCAATTCGTATCTACAGGAATATTCTCCCAAAGAGAAGAGTGAAACCGTTAGGTTCCTAACTTCGAAATTGCAATAGAGAATTAACCTTTTATTTTTAAGTTGTGAATTGTATGCCATGTCGCCCACCGACAGCTTTATTGTGAAGAGATAGAATATGAACGTTAATAATGGCTTTATAGTGGTTTTGACTGCAATTTCTAGACATGTAAGGGTTTTTGCAACCCTCACCGTTATAATTGTGATTTATTCCAGATTATACACACTTCTTTTTTTAAAATTTATGATTACATGTTTGGCCATTGATATATTCATAAATAATTGTTGATGATATATCCTTCGTAATTTATCTTTACATTCCTTTTTAATTATATATATATATATATATATATATACATCTCTCACTCCATTGATCCCCTCACCCACTCTCTCACCACCTCTGCCTTCTTTAAACCACGGACTCCCACTTCTACCTCAACTTTTCCTCCTCCCATCCCTCGCATACCAAACGGGCCATCCCCTACTCCCAGTTCCTGTGCAGCCAGGGCCAGGATTTCGAGACCCAGTCCCAATGCCTGGCCCACTTGTTCATGCGTTGCGCATACCCTTCCACCTTGTCCAAACTGCCCCTACCCGCGCTCGTGAAATCGATCGCACCACCGCCATCTCTCCTTTCTCACACCGATCCCCCAACCGTATCTTCTTTGCCCTCCTTGAAAATCGGTTACGTGAAACTCTGAGCAACAGTTTGTAAAATCTTCAGCTTCATTAAAACACTATTTGCGTCAACCGTTGCAATTCGTTTCCTATCTTCTCCACTTTGTTTTGTACCTTTTTGCTCTCATGTATGTATGTGTGTGCTTTGTGTGTGTGTTTTATGTTTGTGTGTGTATTTTATGTTTGTGTGTGTGTGTGTGTGTGTGTGTGTGCCGTGTGTAGTGGAAAGAAGAAGAAACACAACTTACAAAAACTATAAACAAGGTAGGTCTACAATCATAACAATTGTCTGTCTTCGAGTAGTAAAAGTAGAGAGGGAAGACGGGGGAACTTTGGAAAAAAAAGAAGAAAAAAATTAGAAATTGCAATGCCATCGAAAAGTCTTGCGGAGTTGATCTACATGCTAGCTGCTGAGTGACTGGAAGTTAGACGGTAAGCTAAACTGGGTATTCTAAGACGGAGTGGGGAGGATATACGGTGGGGACATGTCTGTGTACGTGACGGTGCGTATGTATATATATATATATATACATATATTTTTTTGTAAGGAATATGGAATAGTAGTTTCTGCGTGAGCATGGTTATTTGCGTGTAATGTGTCGGTTGTCTGTATAAGTCTGTGGGTTCATCTGTTGAAGTGTACGCGTGCTCGCACGTGTATGTGTTTGTGAAAGACGAAAAGATTTTGAGTTTGTCTCTGTGTACGTGTGTCAGCATACTTGGTCGTTGGCTGACTGAAAGTTGGACGGATGACTAATGGGGTGTTTGAGATATGAGAGGGAAATAGTACGTGTATCTGTGTGTTATTGTGTGTATGTGTGTGCGTGTGTGTGTGTGTGTGCGTGTGCGCATGAGGAAAATAATTAATTAGTGATCGTGCGGGGTCATCTTTCTGTCGCGCGTGTGTGTACGTGTACGTGTGCATACATGCGTGCGCAAGCGTGTGTACGTCTGTGCGTGTGTGCGTGTGAATGCGTGTGTATTTGTGTGCGTGTGCTCGCGTGCTACCCGCCTACTACTCGCGTGTGTATTTAACCGAAGCCTTTTGAATGGATTTGGTAAACAGAAACTTAAAGACGCCTGTTATATATATATATATATATATATGAGGTACTATTTAAGAAGAGTGGTCCCGGTGCGCGCACTCGCGTACTCGTGCATTCGCACTAGCTAGTCGTGACTAGTTGATCCTACAACGACTACCTAGCGCGAGTGCGCGTATGCAAATTAATAGATGGGTTTTTTTTTAAACAAAATAAAAAATTTTCGGAGTGGTTCACCTTGAAATGGGTGTATTTTGGTGTCACATCTATTTCAGTAATCCTATTGTACGCACTCCAATTTTATTTACGTTGTTTAGAAAAAATTTTTATCTAGTTTACTCTTTTATTTGTTTCAGTCATTTGACTGTGGCCATGCTGGAGCACCGCCTTTAGTTGAGCTTATTCTTTGTAAGCCTAATACTTATTCTATCGGTCTCTTATGCCGAACCGCTAAGATACGAGGACGTAAATACACCAGCATCGGTTGTCAAGCGATGTTGGGGGGACTGACAGACAAACATATACACACGCACATACATATATACGATGGGCTTCACATGGCTTTGGTCGGCCAGAGGCTATAGTAGAAGACACATGCCCAAGGTGCCACGTAGTGGGACTGAACTCGGAACCATGTGGTTCGTAAGTTTGTTTAGAAAAATAATTCATTTACTTTGTTTATAAAAAAATTATATTTACTTTGTGTTTTTGTGTTTTATTTACTTTGTTTAAAAAAATTTGGATCTTTTCAAATTTGTGGCCAGAACCCCAGATCTTTCTAGTTAACTAAATAATTTGAAACTTTGTGTACTCATAGAGTGGAACTAGTTTATTCGCCAGTTGGAACTAGTTTATTTGAGAAAAATCTATTTTATGACTTTAATCGTAGATTAAAACTGCGAATTTTAACCAATGAGATTGCTTGTTTTCATATCTAAAACGTTACTGCGATCTGTTAGTGTGACGTTGAAAGCAGTTTTGTGACGTCTGCTATTTCTAAAAAGCTTTGTGTGTGGTAAAGTAATTTTTTTACTTTACCATTTTTATAAATTATATCGGAGAATCCATATTTTTATAACATATATCGGAGAATCCATGTGATTTTTCGTTGTTTTTCTCTTATACGTATGTGAATTATTTCTGAGTATGCATTGTCTGGGAGACTTTTTCTTGCAGTTGAGAAATTTTTGGCTGCTATTTCTAAAAAGCTCGGTGTGTGGTTAAGTAATTTTTTTACTTTACCATATTTTTATAAATTAATATATATATATATAGATATATATATATATTATTATATATATATAGATATATATATATATATATATATATATATATTATATATATATATATATATATATATATAATTTTTTACTCGGTGTATGTGTATATGTATGTCTGCATGTGTGCGTGTATGTATGTGTGTGTGTGTGTGTAAGTATGTGTAAAAAATTACATTGAATCGGCCATACATATATACATACATACACATACACAGATACATACACACATACATTCAGGCATATACACATACACCGAGTAAAAAATTTCAGTTATCTCTCTCTTTCACACATTACTCTCTCTGTCTCTTCACACACACTAACAGAAGCACTTCACTTACACAACATACTGTCTCCCACACCCCATCAAACACACACACACACACACATGTACATCAATGCTTCCCCTAGACGGTAACTTCAAAGACAAACTTTTGTTATTAGAAGGTGGCTGACTATAGCTTGTTTACATTTAAGATGTTTAATACGTCACGAAATTGGTGGTCGAGATTGGTTTACAATTAAGTTTACTTTTGACACATTCTACCAGTATACGAAGTTTCAAATTGTTTGGTTCAGTAGGAAAAATTTGAAAAAACTGGCTTCAGAATAGAAAAGATCCAAAAATTTATTTACTTTGTGTAAAAAATTATTTTTGTTTAAAAAAAAACCCTATTTGTTTTTTTAAAAAAACATCTATTAATTTGCTTACGCGCATTCACGCTAGGTAGTCGTTGTAGGATCAACTAGTCACGACTAGCTAGCGCGGATGCGCGAGTACGCGAGTGCGCGCACTGGGACCACTCTTCTTAAATTGTACCTATATATGAAGTATATTTACCACTTTAATGTGGCTAACTCTTAAGGGTTAAGCTACAGTAGCATCCACCTTTAAGGGTTAGCCACATTTAAGTGACAAATATACTTTACGATGCTATGCAGCTACTGTTATACCTCGCTCAGAGATTAATATTGCTTATATATATATATATATATATACTATATATATATATATATATTATATATTCTTTTATTCTTTACTTGTTTCAGTCATTTGACTCGTATATATACGAGGGACGTTCAATAAGTAATGCCCCTGACCCACTTGCAGTTGTTTGATCTAGCTGAAATTTTGCATGTGCAATTATTTATATCTCTATAGATTAAGTGGCAAATTACAGCTAATTGTGGTTTCTGATTTACAGGTGTTTGAACTGAGTCAAGTGTGAAATGGAGCCTGTTGAGTGTCGAGCAGTGATCCGGTTTTTGTATTTGAAAGGACGCACACCACGGGAGACTTTTGATGAAATCAAAGTAACTTATGGTGATGATGCCCCATCATATGACCTTGTAAAACGCTGGCATCGTGAGTTCAAACATGGTCGGAACTCTGTGGAAACAGCTCCCATATCTGGACGCCCCCCTTCTGCCATTGATGAGGCATCTGTCCGTCAAGTTGAGGCTGCCATTTTGGAAGATCGACGCATAACTATTCGCCAAATAGCCCATGAGGTCAAGATTAGTACCGGATCTGTGGAAACTATCATTCATGACCATTTGCATATGCAAAAGGTGTCTGCCAGATGGATTCCCAGGTTGCCCACACCTTTCCAGAAGCAAGAACGCGTCGAGTGCTCGAGGGTGAATTTGGAGATGTGTCAAGAAGATGAGTCAAAATTTTTCAAAAGACTGATTACACAGGATGAAACCTGGGTTCATCACTATGATCCAGAGACCAAAGCCCAGTCAATGCAGTGGAAATACCGTGACTCACCTCCTCCAAATAAGGCAAGGGTGCAGCCCTCCGCTGGCAAGGTCATAATCACAGTCTTCTGGGACCAGGACGGAGTAGTGATGACAGATTTCCTGGCAAAGGGTACCACAATTACAGGAGCCTATTATGCTTCACTTTTGAGGAAATTAAGAGAAGCTATCAAAATCAAGAGGCGGGGTAAGATCAGCAAAGGCATCCTCCTCCTGCAGGACAACGCTCCGGTCCACAACTCGCGTGTCGCCAGATCAGAAGCACAGGCGTGCGGCTATGAACTCCTGACCTTGCACCCTCTGATTTTCACATCCTCCCAGCCATGAAGTTGTTTTTGAAAGGAAAGCGTTTCTCAGATGATGCAGCCTTGATTTCTGAAGTCACGTCGTGGTTGGAGGACCAAGCTGGGGTCTTCTACAAAAACGGTCTCCAGAGCTGCATCAAACAATGGGAGAAATGCGTAACTCAGGGTGGTTCCTATGTAGAAAAAGACTCTAATAACTGTGCCAAGTTTCGTTGCTCTACTGCTATGGGAAGTGGGTCAGGGGCATTACTTATTGAACGCCCCTCGTATATATATATATATATATATATATATATATATATATACGACGGGCTTCTTTCAGTTTCCGTCTACCAAATTCGTTGGTCTGCCCGATCTTTGGTCGGCCCGAGGCTACAGTAGAAGACATTTTCCCTAAGTTCCACACAGTGGGACTGAACCTGGAACAATGTGGTTGGGAAGCAAGCTTCTTACCACACAGCCACGCCTGCGCCTATATATAAAATAAATGGGAAAAAATGCATTGTAAATAAACAACGTCAGATAAAAAACGCATGCGTATACTGACGTTTTCCCATAGCGAATTAATGTATAACAATGCTCGATTATTAAACAAAACAGTGCAGTACGACCAGCCATATGACCACCCATTTGGTTTATTAATCTGCATAATCTTAAACTTATTTTGCCGACGATTTCTAACATTTGAATTAATTGCGCATTAAAATTATTCGAAGTGGAGAAAGATATATAACGCCTATATCATTCGAAAGAGAAAAAAATTCTACATAAACTGTAAAAAGTAAAATTATTTTATACAGTTTTGTTTAAAATATATTAATGAAGGTATAGAACTGTCATCAACGGCCTTAAACTTATTTTCGCCAGTGTAAATACATAAATGTAATACAGTATGTTAAGTGACGGTTTAATTCTTTATCTATTCGTTATCTATTCGTGTTACGCAACGGCAATGAAATCAATACAGTATATATTTACTTAGTTGACGCAGATAAGGAGTGCCCATTGCTAGATAATAAGCAAAGATAGCTGCATTGACTAAAAAGCCAAACTATTTTCACCTGCTCTCTTTTGTTAAACTAAAAAGTCGTTCGGCAACTTTACCTTATGTTAATGTGTGACCTATTTCAAGTTGCTACAATAAGGCTGATGGGTGTCATACCGAAAAGATGCAACAAATTATTGCTATTGTTGTTGTTGTCTATTCCCTAGTCAACACTGGACAAGCAGACCTGTAATCAGAGACATTCCAGTTATGACCACTCTGTTTTATCCACAGACGTATTTCGTCTGCCGCTACGTTCTGAGTTCAAATTCCGCCGAGGTCGACTTTGCCTTTCATCCTTTCGGGGTCGATAAATAAAGTACCAGTTACGCACTGGGGTCGATATAATCGACTTAATCCGTTTGTCTGTCCTTGTTTCTCCTCTCTGTGTTTAGCCCCTTGTGGGTAGTAAAGAAATAGGTATTGCACATGGAATGTTTCCCTCCGAGGCACAAGTCCGGGCAAGGTTGCTTGCGAAAGACCAGCAGTCCCTCATGCATATCACTCCTCTCCACGCCACCAAAGTTGTCCAAGGGAAAGGCACAGGCCGATGCAGTTTGGAGCCATTGACGTCGCACTTCATGTTTATACCTAAGTGAACTGCAGCAATTTCAAGTAAAGTATCTTGCCCAAGACCACAATACACCAGCCCGGGACTCGAACTCACAACCTCACGATTATTAACCCGACGCTCTAACCACAGAGCCATACTGCACTCTACTCAGAGCCGTTCTTACGTTCTTGGTGCATATGCACAGTAAGTAGTCGCTTGGGTGTCCCAGAGGCCTAGCGGCTCCATGCTAACCTATTTATATTGTTGTTATACTTGTAAGAGATCTCTATATATTGTTTTGCCCGGGAAGTTCCTATAATTCTGTTGAAACGGCCATGGCTATATTAGTTTATATTACAAAGCCCCTTATGAAGCCAAACTTCAATGTCCCACTATACTAAATTGCATAGCAAAATACCCTACTGTGCCATACTTTTATGTTACAATATATAACAAATGCCAACAAAGAAGCTTCAGATATTACCTAATCGTCTGAAAAATATTTAATATGGTGGCACAAGAAATCCTAAATTTACAATAAAAGAAATAACAAAGTATAAACCAAAGAAAAACAGAGGCTGGTAGACATTAGTGCAGAACATAAACCACAAAACAAACAGTAAAATGCTAAATAACGCAATTAATTAACAACAAGAACAACCACAACAATGACGAGACCACGCCCGTTGTTATTGTAATAAATCAAGCAACATACCTAAAATTCCAACACTAACCAAACCACACCTCATCAGACATTTCTCGAAAACCAGCCACAAAAATACACATGCACACACACACACACACACACACACACCACACACACACACACACACACACACACCACACACACACACAGATGACAAGAACTCAAAAAGTAAAATGCGCACTTTCCATTAGAACCACAATTTTGAGCCTGTCTTTCAATCGAACACCCAGAAAATAACCGCGAGCTTTAAAACCTAAATAACTTCAAAGTCTAGCAAAATCATTAGTATACACCAAAAATGTCTAGTATATTAAAGAATCGCTGAAGTCGCTAACGTCCACAATTATTCCTAACATCACTGTCAAAATCCATACTAAAACCAAACACAATACGAGTGAAATAGCATATGTACCACATCTATACTCTCAGTATTTTTAGATAAACTAATCCTCATCACTAATCCAAACATTCCCTCTTCAAATCACAGCCCATATTCAGTCATTTACCTTCAACCCACACTGCTCACAAACTTAACTCAAACGATACGGAATGGTTTGAACATCAAATTTTGACTCTACCGCACACACCATTCTAACAGCTGTTAACATCAGTAACGTTGAAGACATTATTTTCTGCTATCCACTTCTAAACAAAATACTTAGCACTTTCTTACGAAATAACGCAAAATACTCTAATGAAAGCAACGTTCCAAAATTATCAAATTCCCGAATAGAATACCCCAGGAACTCGTCCTCTCAATCACTCTTTCCAGCCTACAACAAACACGATCTTCCTATCCCTTCCCAAAACGTTCACACAGCCTCATTAAATAGATGAAATTACACTCACATCCTCTCATCATTCTCTAGAAACAACAGGGCAATCTAACACCAACCCTACATCAATCACCAAGAAATTTGACTTCGCAACAAATACACTGTCTTCTTTCTTATCAGTAACACCAGAGAGCATCAACTACAACCAACACACAACGACATAAAACGTACCAATCACACAGAAGGCAAAACTATCAGGTGTTATATGTATAACTCTTCTACATTCACAATGCATGCAGCGCATAAACGTACTTAAAGCAATCGCAGCTCCGACACTTGGCCAACAGAAAGAAACAAAAATAGTGCAACTTGTGTCAGAGCGTGATGTATCTTTTCTGTAAAGTATAAGATTTCTGTTGATTTCTACAAAGTAATAAATTCATCCTAAATTATACCAACCCAGGTCTCTCCACAACAAACCACAGTAAAAAATATTTAAAGAAAAAGATGCAACAGCATATGTTATACAGAACATATTTATAGAACAATTACACAACGAAGCAGTTTGGTAATGTTGCAGACTTCAACATTCAAAAGATCTCGTTATATGAATAACCACTTTCAAATGCCCAGGTACATATGCAACACTTAGAACAGCTAGCAGAAACCATTGCATAACAGGAAAATTGGACCACAGTGACCAGTTGTTTGACTTGTGCGTCATAAAAAACTGCTTTATCAGTGTGACTTAGTAAATAAGAGAAAAAAAAAGAGAGAGAAAGAGAAAGAGAGCGAAAGATGGGAGGATGTAGTAATTGTCTAATCCCAGGTCAGCCGCAATAAAGTAGACCTACCAGTCACCTTTTATCTATGTTCAACAACAGCAAGAAAAACAACTGCAGATGCAGCAACAGCAGTAACAGCAACAGTAGCAACAACAACAGCAGCAGCAGCAGCAGTCTTTTGTTCAGATATTATGCATGTTTAAGAAACCATTTACCTCACCTAGAAACACTATGTGATCTTTTTCAACCTTCTAGAAATAAAATCTAAAACGCCCTTAAACCAAACCTTACGTTAAAAAAGGAAGGATACATCGAATAATGTAGTCCTAAAATAAGATGGAATGTCTTTGATCATAGACTTGGACATTCAGAACTAGCCTAGGGCTAAACAACATATACAGTATATTAAAAATTATTGTATCATGTGACCCTAAACCTTTTATAGTATTTCTCTTTGTTTCTCCTCGTATCCCTCTTTAAATAGATAACTGTAATACACGAATCACAGTGGAAGGGGTGCCTCATGTGCAAACGAGGGTAGGCTTATGTATTAGAATGAGGAAGCTTTACAAGCAAGCAAGGGTAGCATCTTGTGTCATTGGGGGTGTCTTACATGCTAACGAGGGAGTTTGAAGAACCAAGAGGAGTAACTCCACGTGTCAAGAGGAGGATGTTTCATGAGTGAACGAGGAGCTCTACATGGTTACTCAACATGCAAAATATAACAAACGAATCTCCCTCAAATCACCCCACCTCATCTTAAAAAGCATCGGTTAATGTAGACTTCTACGTCAACCTCTAAAACGTTGATATTCTGCTTGGTCAAGAACGACCAAGAGGTAAACCACAATTCTCTTTCCCATTATTGTATTTGTTTTAATTTTGTTATTCCTTATATTTTCACTTTCTTTATTTCTTTCACTATTTCCTTCTCACCCGCCCTTGCACTACCACCTAACTTTTGGGAGTCCTTACTTCACTCAGCATGAGCCACTGCCCAAGTTTGTAGAGAAAGGATTTTAAGGAGTTTTCTCTGCGTAGGATTCAACGGCATCACCATCACTACCATCACTATTACTATCACCACCAGGTGGTCTCCTAACAGGCTTAGGATTTCAAGAATCCTGCCAGCAGGAACTTACTTCAGGCTCAGCGGTGTCAAACATACGACATGGAGTAATGTTTAGTCTGGTCTTGGGCTTAATTTTACAAAACTGTAAAATTTTGAAACAAAATATATATCATTCACATGCGTTCAAAATCGGGGTCAGACATCCGGTTTAACATGGGTTCCGATTCGATAAATCAACGCACCTTAGATCATTTCTTGATATTGTTTGTAATCAATGAAAAAGGTTATGAATACGTATACTACAATAAATGCCCTATTTCCTCTTTGTTTATACGCGCCGAGCCAAACAGTCGCCTTTATTTATTTATTTTGTTTTTAAAATTTACGAACGCATTCATCTGAAAAGATTCAAATTTCGTAAATCTGGCGCCTCAGATGTCTTGATACATGTGTGTGGGTGGGGGTGGATTTGTGTATACACACACACACATATGATATCTTTTATCTTTTACTTGCTTCAGTCATTATACTGCGGCCGTGCTGGGGCACCGCCTTGAAGAATTTTTAATCGAATGAATCAACCCCAGTACTTATTTTTAAGGCTGGCAATCCTATAGGTCACTTTTTACTGCTAAGTTACGGGGTCGCAAACTAACCAACAACGGTTGTCAAGCGGTAGGGAGGACAAACATGGACACAAACACACACGCGCGCGCGCACACAAACATACACACACATACACTTATAGTCTTGAGCAGAGAGTATAGTAGAAGATATTTGCCCAGTGTGCCATGCAGTGGCACCGAACTCGGAACCATGTGGTTGACAAGCAAACTTCTTACCACACAGCCACACTCCACAGGGTGGAGGAAATCTTGCAAAGTTTCTTCGAACCACAGATTTGATGTTTTTCAAATTTTTGCCAGATTATTTTCAAAAAATGTATTTCTTATGACGAAAATTGCATTCACTCCAATTTAGAAACTAATAATATAGAAATTAAAAACATTTAAAGTAGTTTGATTTTAGCCAATCGATGATGTCCATTGCCAGCATATCATAGGTCGGTTGTCAGGGAAATTAGAAAAGACGAAACCCTTACGTGGTCTCTCGACCAGCCAAAACTTAAACTATACCCTAATGTCTAAAACGGTGGTTCTCAAGCGGGGTCGAAATGGCCCTTGGGAGTCCACATAAGATTTTACTGTTAAAATTTATGTGAAATAAATTGGTTATATCTCAACAATGCACAAAATATTTTAGGAATTGTTTTTATACAACAGGCGCAGATGTGGCTGTGTAGTAAGAAGCATGCTTCCCTACCACATGGTTCTGGGTTCAGTCCCATTGTGTGCCACCTTGGGCAAGTATCTTCTACTATAGCCTCAGGCCGACCAAAGCCTTGTGAGTGGATTTGGTAGACGGAAATTGAAAAAAGTACGTCGTATGTGTGTGTATGTGTGTCACCATCGCTTGACAACCGATGTTGGTGTGTTTACATCCCCGTAACTTAGCGGTTCGGCATAAGATACCGATAAAATAAGTACTAGGTTTACAAAGGATACGTGCTGGGGTCGATTTGTTCAACAAGGCTGCAGTCAAATGACTGAAACAAGTAAATGAATAAAAGACAAACTAATAATATTTAATTATAAAAAATGTAATAGATACCAGCGTAGCTGTATGGTAAGATGCATGCACACACACATATGCATGTATATATATATATATATTATATATATATATATATATATATAATATATATAAAACTGAGAATGTGTGTCTGTCTGCCTGTCTGTCTATGTTTCCCTAAAACTTGAGAACTACACAACCAATTTCATTCAAATTTTACACATGCCTTACTTAGGGTCCATGTAGTTTCATGGGCAAAAAAATGTTCAACTTCTTGTCTAGAGCGAGCCCATAGCAATATCATATCTTCTCCACTATTTCAGTATTAGGTGTTAAAAGTGAAACAAAAACATTTCTCTATTTTATGGCAGATACTTTCACTTTAACAATAAAAATAATAATAACAATTGAATTATATCTAGTAGGTAATAATTAAAATCAAACTAAAGTATAATATAATCGTAACATAACAAAAGTAAAAATAGCAACTGATATAAAATTGCATCAATGATTTGAACTTGAATAAGTGGTTTCACATGAATGGGAATAAATTAAAAATAAAATTAGTGTGCAGAAATGGAATAGTCCAGATGGATAATAAAAAATTAAATTAAAGAAAAGACTATTGTCTATAAAGTATACAATGTAGAGAAAAAAGAAGATTTGAACACCTGGAGGAAAGCACCTTCGAAAAGTGTCTTGGTGCGACTATGAAAGATATCTAACCAGAGGCGGTAAATTCGCCACAATAGAAGCAAGGTTCGAGTCAGCGGAGCGTGCAAGGGAGTACTCGGCTCGAACTTGCAAAGTGGAAATATTTTATTTTTACCTATATATCTGGGACGTAGGACGTCCCGGATAAAAATTTAAAATGCTCCCCCCCCCCCAGAAGTAGAGGTAGGCTGGATTGTAGCCACACTTCTATACAAGAGGGAGGACAAGATACAGTTGATCGGGCGAACAATTCCAGTCTGTTATATATTTTGAGTATTGTTATCACTAGTGATATCAAGATATAACTTTGTATTTTGTATTTTATGTGTAGATGTATATACATAGATGTACATGTAATATATACACATATATATACACATATATACATGCACTAGCACTATGACCCGGCAACGACGGGTCATAATGCTAGTATATATATATATATATATATATATATAATACTCTTTTCAGCCATGAAACTGCGGCCATGCTGCGAAGCACTCTAGAACCACTTTAGACTCTAAAAGAACAGATAGAACGACATATTATATGATGTAGTTGGGATATTGGTATTTTTCATTCATAATTAGAGAACAAATGAATTGTAATATAGTCCTAAATACACTGCGACAATAAATATATTTATTACATGTAATTATGAAAATAACGCTGAGCATACGTTTGTTGTTAATAATATAATGGGTTTACGATTACATACGATTCCATATAATACGATGCGTTGATACACTAATTATGAATAGGTAAAATACACAATATCCCCAACTATCTACCGCAGTTTCTCTCATGGCATCTACCGCAGTATAGTTTATTCTAACAGAACACCCACGTTTAAGTAAGGATAGATATTACCTCTTGGTATTAATATTGCCTCTTTCACACACACACACACACACACATACATATATATATATATATACTAGCTGACGTACCCGGTAATTGCCGGGAAAGCGGAGCTTATCCCTTGGTTCCGTTCTCATAATTGTTTCGCTAATCCAATAACAACAATACAAAGTATGTAGCCCTTAAAACGGTTTTTGTGTATTTACAGAGAATACCGAAATGTCTTACATAGGATCTTGTTTTTAGGAATTCCCAATAAGTTATGAATACCCAAATTGTGAAGTCAGTTATGTAATAACATGAAATTAGTTACCTGATAATAAGAATTCAAATAAAGTAACCCCGAATGGGTTTTAATGCGTTCCTAGAGTATATAGATCACAGGAAGAAATACTAATAAGGTATGGATACTAAAATCGCGAAGCATGTTGCGTAATAACAGGCTAATCAGATATGAGATAATAACAATTCAAAGTGAATAACTCTGAAAAGGGCTGTTGTGCGTTCCCAGAGAATATTTCCCTCAGGGGTGCTAGTGTTGGTATATTTGTGAATAAGTCTAACCGAAATAAGTAGATCTATTGTTTAGGAAAATACTATTCACTTGTTTAAGGGTTGTACTGGATAAATTGCGAAAATAACTCTAACAGTTCAAATACTAAGAAATAAGCATACTCAATTTCATTTTTACCAAATAAATTAGAAAAAATGAATGGATTATTTCCCTTGGTTAAATATAAGGATTACTTCCAGCGGCAAATGGGTTATTTCCCTTGGTGTTTAAAATAAAATATATTAGATATATATAAGAATCCTTTCCAGGGGCCCTATTATCGATTTTTTTTTCAACAATTTTAGTATGGCATGACGTTTCCAGACATGAGTTCTACTCAGGTGGCAAGCTTCATCAAAATCAATAAAACCATGTAGGAGGAGTTAGCTAACAACTCCACAAAAACATACACAGACAGAATTTCCCACATATGTTGTAGATTATGTTCTGTAATGTATTTACTCAACTTCAAAATAGAAAAAGTTCGGCAGAAACTATTAAAGCAACTGTTAGAACATTTAAAAGAAGCGAAGAAAACACCAGAACTAGTGTATTCGCTTGACCTTTAATAACTTTAAAACACACATCATACATACGTATGATACATTCTACAAAACAATGGGAAAGCTATATTATTTTGAGGGTGAAGATTAACGTAATATTACGACGATAACTATTTCTTTATTCAATTAACTGAATTGCTTACACATGAATTGATGTACTAG
Organism: Octopus sinensis; assembly: GCF_006345805.1. Taxonomy (NCBI): domain Eukaryota; kingdom Metazoa; phylum Mollusca; class Cephalopoda; order Octopoda; family Octopodidae; genus Octopus; species Octopus sinensis. The sequence continues at coordinate 32,883,391 of NC_043010.1, forward strand.
TAGCTAGGCATTTCAAAGACACGTTTACTCTTAACGTGAGTCGCAAAGACAACCAGCATTACACAGTATGTGTGACATGGTAGTATCTTCCAAATTACGCTTACAATCCACTTGATGATCTTTACAGTTTCCGTCAAGTCAGTTTCACTCACAAGGTATAGGACAACACGACACAATAGAAAATGGCATTTGCCCAAGATACCACGCAGTGGGATCGAACCCAAGACCTCGAGGTTGCGAAGTAGATTTCTTAGACATTTTGTCGTACTGCAACTACGATTCTGACAATATACACACCACATACGCGCTCTCGCGCTCACACGTGCACATACTTGCGCGCGCGCACGCACACATACACTCACGTATTTGTTATCCCATTTCAATGAATAAACATTTTAATGTAATTTACGTTTTTTTTTCATAATATTGGTTTCAAACTTTGGCATAAAGCCAGAGACTTCTGAGGAGGGGTAAGTCAATTACATCGACGCCAGTGCTCAAGTGGTACTTATTTTATCAACCCCGAAAGAAATAAAAAGGGAAGTCAATCTCGGCGGAATTTGAACCCAGAACGTAAAGACGAACGTTCCGAATTCAAATTCCCGACTCATTTCTATCTGCTCCCGGCGCATTAGTTTCCCCTCCCATCTTCAATCATATTCTATTCTTCCGCCTCCTTATCCACTACATCCACTCCATATTTGCCAGAATATTGCCGACCACCAAAAATTACTCACTTTATGAATATGCTCTTAAATATGAATAAACAACTTAAGAACTATTGTTATATTTCGGGATGGTCATCACTCATTTGTGGCCTCCTCGGCGACTCTTCCATCCACGTGTTTCCTCCCTAGTTGCGGAGTAAATTTCTTAGCCATTTGGTCATACTGCAGCTACCATTCTGACAATATACACAGGAGGAAACACGTGGATGGGAGAGTTTCTGAAGAGGTTGCAGATGTGTGACGAAAGATTTCCTGACAATGGACATAAGATAAAATATGAACAATAATAAACGAGTGAAGAACGAATAAATAGTGCGTGTGTTTATTTGGTAAGACAAAAAATGACTATCCCGAAATATAGCAACATGTTTCAGCACTCGATTTCACATCAACAATCTTGCAAAATAAATTTATAAATGTATTAAGAACTATTTTCTGGGAATATCCTTATTTTCTGGGCATCTGCTTCGTTTTTCGTTTTATTTTCAAAATACTGTATTAATTTGCAGGCGTGGCTGTTTAGCAAGAAGCTTGATCCTCAACTACATGGTTCCGGGTTCAGTCCCACTGCATGGCGCCTTAGGCAAGTGTCTTCAACTACAGGCTCAGTTCTACAATAGCTTTGTAGACGGAAAATAAAAGAAGCCCGTCATATATATATGTGTGCGAGTGGGGATGTGTGCGTGTGGGGGTGCGTGTGTTTGTGTGTTTGTGAGTGTGCGCGCGCGCGTATCTGTGTTTAGGTTCGTCTCACCACTAGATAATGTGAGTGTATAGGGACAAAATTATTTAGATGGATCCCGTGGTAGCTTTCAGGTATATACCAGGTTACGGAAAACCGCATCAAGTTGTAATGAGCATCAATGATCGCTTAGTATTAGCAATCCCACTGTAATTCTTTTGATAGGTAACTCCGAGGTTGCTTCCATGGATTAAGAATATTATCAGGAGTGTAGATCTCAGACAATTATAATGAATACGGGGATATGTACATGAACAATTTTTTTCTTTTTATTTTACAGTTGGTCATATAGCATAATTATTTGGTTACACACACACACACACACACACACACACACACACACACACACACACACACACATACACACACATACACACACATGCATATACACATGTATATATATATATATACATATATATCTTTTATCTTTTACTTGTTTCAGTCATTAGACTGCAGCCATGCTGGGGCACCGCTTGAAATATATAATTATTACTATAAGAAAAAGGAGAAAAATATTGTGAATACTTATTTTATTTGTATCACAACATGAACATAGCAAATAGTTTAATACAAATAAAATTTAAATGAACATACATTCTAAAAAGGAGCACTCCGTTGGTTACTACGACGAGGGTCGCAGCTGATAGGATCAACGGAACAGCTTGCTTGTGAAATTAACGTACAAGTGAGTGAGCAATCCACAGACACGTGTACCCTTTCTCAGGGAAATTCAGCGTGACACAGTGTGACAAGGCTGGCCCTTTGAAATACAGGTACAACTCATTTTTGCCAGCTGATTGGACTGGAGCAACGTGAAATAAAGTGTCTTGCTCAAGGACACAACTCACGACCGTAAGATCGTGAGCCGAATGCCCTAACCACTAAGCCATGCGCCTTCACGAACATACATTAACATAAAATAAAATACAACATGCCTACACATGTTTCTATCTGGTAACTATGTAAAAAGTGCTTCGGAATATTCGAAACATGTTAATAGTTTTAGATGTACAAAATATCAACAAAGTGTCCAGTTTCTCATTCAAAAGGCTAATGCTTACATATTTTTCTCTCAGGAATACAAGTTGGTGGTAAAGAGCTTCCTAGATAAAATGTATGAGGACTACATATTCATATGTTGAGTATCTATGTAATGTAAACATTATCTTAAGGGTAAGATATTGTGAAGACGTTAACGTTTTCGCAATATCTTACATTATGTCTCTCAAAATCCTTAAACATCTATATATTCTCTTAAATTGTTGTATGATGTGCATCTAAACACATAACCGTCTTTTTTAAAAATCCCTAATAGGTTTTTAGAAAGTTTTGATAAGCTAATACCTCCCACTATTACTCCATCGGCATCCCCTCTTACTTTTCTAACTAACTAATTCTTACATAAGTATCCACAATATTTTTCTCCTTTTTCTTGTAGTAATAATTGTATATTAGACTGTTTAACCCTATATATTGAGAGAATTCTCCCAATATATCACTGATAACACCAGTTGATCTCTGGATTTTATAATTCCTAAAGAGGACATTATATCCTAACGACTGATATATATATATATATATACTATATATTATATATATATATATATATAGTGTAATAAATAAAATATATGCATACATAAAACATATATGTACGTACCGACATCTACATGTATATATACATGCATATATAAATATATATACGTACAGGACACCACAAGAAGACGTAAAAATCAACAGAAACGAAAACGGAAAAGCCATTTTGTTACAACAGAAGGACAGAGACGTGGAACAAGACGGAAACGAAAACGGGAAAAACATTATGTACAGCAGAAAAACGAAGTACGGGACATGCTGCACAAGGAAAAATCCCCTTCATCAGCTGTCGCTAGCAGACATAGCGTGTTTCGAAGGCAAGACAGGATACGAGAGAATTAAAATAAAATAACCTCGTAGAGGGGTAAAACGAGCAAGAAAAAATGTAACACAAAAAGGGACGTAACAAAGAACTGCACAAAAAAATACAAGAAAAAAATACAAAATTAAAGATACATGTACTGCGGAAATTCATAGGTTTTTTAATGAAACACATCTACATCCCACGGGATCATTAGGTAGTACTTTTTCATATTCATCTGATATTACAAAAGATTACTCTAAATAGTTACGAGTTTGAATCTTTTTTCCATAGCTCCATTTTAGTGTAGGTACTTCTTCAGGCATTGTATTTACCTTTCTGCCAGCTAGAAGACATTCACTATATATATATATACGGGGTCTGATTAATAAGTATCCGGACTGTTATCATAGTAACGAAGCTAAAGCATGCAGAGTGAAGCCGCTTGGCACAGATGGAC
>NC_043010.1:32892214-32894714 GCF_006345805.1 Octopus sinensis
TGTATGCATGTATAATATATATATATATATATATATATATATATATATATATTATATATATATATATATATATATATATATATAGGTAAACGTTAAAAAAAACACAAACTGGGACAAGAACGTGAAACATTTTGAAGACGGCCAAAAAAACACACAGACGGGACTCTCGAAGCTCTCAGTCATCAGTTAAGAACCAGATCATCTTCGCAATTTCGGCTGATTAATCTTTATATATATATATATATATATATATAATATATATATTATAATATATATATATATACTATATATATATATATATATATATATATATATATATATATATATATATATATATATATAATATATATATAACATACATACATATATAATATACATACATATATATATATATATATATATAATATATATATATATATATATATATATATATATATATATATCACATATATATATATATATATACATATATATATCATATATATATATATTATATATAATATATACATACGTATATATATATATATATATATATATATATATCCTTTTATTCTACTTGTTTACGTCGACATAAGCACAACCAACATCGCTTGTCAAACGATGGTGGGGGGGGGGACAAACATACACACGCACACATGACGAGCTTCTTTCAGTTTCCGTCTACCAAATCCACTCAAAAGAGTTTGGTCGACCCGAGGCTATAGTAGAAGTCACTTGCTGAAGGTGCCACGCAGTGGGACTGAACCCAGAACCATGTGATTGAGAAGTAGCTTCTTGCCACACAGCCACGCCTTGTTTTGGATTTATGTGCTTACTCGTGTGTATGTGTGTGTGAGTGTGTGTGTGTGCGTGTGTGTATGTGTGTGTGTTTATGTGTGTGTGTGTATTGTTGTGTCTGCGAAGATTAATTTCGTCTTAATGCCTTATTATCTAACACACTCACCGGATCGATTTCCATTCATTTATTATATATATATATATATTATTTTACACTTTTACTTGTTTCAGTCATTTGACTGCGGCCATGCTGGAGCACGGTCTTTTAGTCGAACCGCAGGACTTATTCTTTATAAGCCTAGAACTTATTCTATAAGTCTCTTTTGCCGAACCGCTAGATGATCGGTTGTCAAGCGGTGGGGGGGAACAACACAGACATACGAACATACACACACCACACACACATATATATATATATATATATATTATATATTTATTATATAATAATAATATAACTAAATATATTTATATGCATATATACATATGTATATGTACATACCTCGGATCTCAGAATTAAACAGCCGAAATCTGCGATGAGGGATAAGTTTCTGACTGAAGAATGAAGGCTTTGAATGACCCGTTTGTCTTTTTGTTCGTCCCTTCGTGTATTTCACGTTATTTATTTATGTAAAGGTTTATTATATATATGCATATGTGGACACAGTACGTCATGAAACGTGTACAACAAAAAAGTACGAAGCACGAGTACATGGAACATGAACTATTCTTTCGAACAACGAAAGACACAAATGGAAAACAAAACAAACAACATAAAGGACGACCCTTCATCAGTTGTTGGCTGTTTTTCTAGTCTCGTATTTCCAGCATTTAATAACAATATACGCCTTCGATAAAGCAGTTGCTTCCTCAAAGCAAATTAAATAAAATTTTGTGTTTTGCCGAGGGTCAAAATTGGTAACACAAACAGTACAGTAAAAACAAGCAAAGAAGGGCTGCTAAGTCTAAACGAGGTCGTGGTGGGAAACGTGTAAATCAAGCTAGGACAGAAGACAAACAAGAACACATCTTCCTTGTTCCAGCTTCTTTCAGTTTCCGTCTACCAAATCCATTCACAAGGCTTTGGTCGGCCCGAGGCTATAGTAGGTGCCACGCCGTGGCACTGAACCTGGGATCTTGTGATTGATAAGCAAGCTATTTAGCACACAGTCACTCCTGTGCCTATATATACTTTTTTTCTTCCAAAATTTTAGTTGTGTGTTAAGAAGTTCGTTTCCTAACCATATGGTTCGGGGTTCTGTCCTACTGCGTGGTACCTTGGGCAAGTGTTTTCAACTGTAGCCTCACCCCGACCAAAACCTTGTGAGTGGATTTGGTAGACGGAAACTGAAAGAAGCCCGTCGTATTATATATATATACTATATATAATATATATATATATATATATATATATATGGGTGTGTGGTGTGTGTGTGTGTTTGTGTTTGTCCACCCCACTGACACTTGACAACCGGTGTTGTGTGTTTACGTTGCCGTAACGTAACGGTTCCGCAAAAGCGAAAGAGAGATAGAATAAGTACCAGGCTTTAAAAAATAAGTGCTAGGGTCGATTCATTCGACTAAAAATTCATGGCGTGGCCGCAGTCTAATGACTAAAACAAGTAAAAGATCAACGATAAAAGATACACGCATATATATATATATATATAATATATATATATATATATAATATATATATATATATATATATATATATATATATATA
>NC_043010.1:32899714-32927214 GCF_006345805.1 Octopus sinensis
GAACAAAATTCACAGATACTCAAGATCTAAAATGTATGAAAACTAAACTGAGAAAAAGGTTTTGCCTTTTTTGGGTTGGGGGTGGGGCATTTTTACATTTAACTCTAGAAATACCAAAATATTTTACCATATCTTTCAAAAAGAATTACTTATTTTATATGAAGAACAACAATTGAAAAAGTTTTGGAAAAGCATCAACCTAAAGTTCATGTTACAAAATACAAAAGACCAAACTGAGGGACATCTTTATATCTGACTGAAGACTCGGTGTTCTAGATCGTAAAACTTTTTAGAGAAAAGGGTGGTTTTATTTACAAATCTCTGAATGTAATACATGTAACTATATGTTATGGATGTTTTGAAAACTATACCAGACAAAGTGGATTGTCACTAAGCAAACTAATGATAGAATAAGAGACCGAATCAATTATGAGAAACCAAATTCCGTTAAGGAAACATATAACAATATGTGTAAGAATGATCAGACCTAATTTGAAATTATTTTCAAATTAAAGCCGCCCCAGCTTTAATTACAGAACAACGACAGAGAATAATTAAACGTTTATGAATCCCTTGCTATAAAGACTTCTAGCATATAAAAATGACTGCTGTAATCTGAAATGCATTTTTTTTAAGATTCTAAAAAAAATGTGAACTGCTAATTTTCCGTGAATAGTTTAAGGAATGAAAACTGGTTGGAAGAAATGTGATAAACTAAATATAAAAAAATTATGGACCACTTCTGTTTGGCTGCGCCTGTGGAAATTTCCAAGTTTAGCGAAAAATTTTTAATTTGGTGTATTGATGTAATTGTTCACGCTGAATCTCAGGAGAATTTCTTGAAATTTTTCCTGATAATTTTTTTTAAAGAGTTACTGAGGTTTAAAGTTTGATCCTTTTTACCCAGTCAGAATAGAAGCACGCGTTGTAAACAAATGAAATATTGGCGGAATTCTGCTTTACGCACGCCATATAATCCCTCATAACTTGTTTAGTTTTTGAAATTTTCAGACAATTGTTTTCGAATTTTTTTTTCACATACAAGAATTCATACGATTATGCTAAAAAAAATTTTGGTGCGTGGTTTAAAGCCTATTTAGCTGTTATTTTTAGCACACCTCACGATCAACGAAACATGACCACGTGCCTTGACAGGACCACAACAGAGGGATAAGCAGCTTAGTAACAGCTTGGCTTGTTGCTATGTAAGCAGGCACCTATATGTCTGTGATTTTTGATTGGCTAAAATTACCCAAAATTTACAAACTTTAAAAGCTATTAACTCTTTATTTATTAATTTATGGTGAAAGTGAATTTCATGTCAATGATTACCATACAAATCTACATCAAATGACCCAATATGAAATCTATTGGAACAAACATTCAAGAAATTCAAAAACGGCAGTCAAATAGAAAAGATCCAAATTCATTTAATGCATTAAAATATATAATTACTTCAATTGAGGTATACATTTTCATCCTTAATTTGTGCACGCATGCACACGTATGTGTATCGGGTAATGTAATCGGGAGTTTGGAGAGTAGAGGTACACGTAACACAAGTCGACGGAATTGATGCTCAAAGTTAATTTCTATAAATTCGTTCTGGCAATAAAACGTAAATAGGGAGTTCTAGTGGGATCTTTTCTGTTTGGTTGCCAGCGTCAATTTTCTATTCAAATTGATTTCATATTCAGTGTAATGATACACTTTTATAGACTAAGTAATGACGTGAAAGTAATTTTCGCAATAAATCAATAAATAAAAAGTTATTAGTAATTAAAGTTTGAAAATTTTGGTAATTTTAGCTAATCGTAAGTCACAGACACATTCATGCCTGTTTCGATAGTAAGAAGCGGAACATGAGAACTCTTTTGTCTCTCAACGTACATGTTGCCATAGTAACAAGCGAATCCGAGCAGTCTTTGAAAAGTCTTTCATCTGCAAGGAAGCAGGTGTTGACAAATTTGACGCTGTGTTCTGTGTAATAATGGCAGCAAGCTCCGGTAACTTCGCTTCTATTATGGAAACGTTGAAAACAGAAGAGGACATTTTAAAAATAAAAGCCGAAAGTTTACAAATATTGACAACCAGTGCTAAATTCAAGATGTTGACAACAAAATGTGCAGTCACGCACAAAATGACAGCTTCCAAGTCCTGTTTCTTGACTGGGTGAAAATAATCAAACTTTAAAACTCTATAACTTTTTAAAAACATTTTCCTCGAAAAAAATGAAATAACTCCAGCAATTTTTATTTGGCCAAGTGTATTATTGATCCAAATTTTAAAATTTTCAGTAAGCTTTCATTTTTTGGAGCCACTGACAACCGCTAGTTGAACTATTGATACAATAGACCAGATTTTATCTTTTCATTGTTGCATCTATAATCGCAGCTGTTGTAGTAGTTGTTATTGTTTATGTTGTAGCTATTGTTGTTATTGTTTATCTCCATATCAGCACCGATCCAGCTCACCTATGATTAACGGCTTTCGATTGGTAACAATCCTGTGTTCTTGGAGGGTTTTATTTATTTATTCATTAATTTGTCTTACTCTACAATATGCGATGTAACCATTTGTTTTATGAGAACGTGGCATGATTTGAGAGATAGCTGGTTACTATTTCCAGCAAGTCAAACGACCACAAGGTCGGGCTAGAGATGACTGTCTTGTGTCTGTGGTCCAGTTTTCAAAATCTAGGTCACCATGAAAAATAGAAACTGCGGTAAGTTTTTATCAATTTTAAAGATTTTCCTTTTTGTTAATGATTACAGGGTGTGGTACAACTCTATTTGCTTAATATTGTGCCTCTATACTATTCAATAAGACTGTGCTTTCCAGTCCCCATTAAAGAAAGCTCTCAAGGTCATTGTTCTATTGTTCAGTTTATATCTACTGTGAGATGTAAATCTCACGTTGCGGAAGCTATTGTAGTGGTTACTAAGGAGGGAAGGTGAGATATTTAAAGTATTGAAAGAGGTGATTATTAGCAACCTTGCATACACATACACACACACACACAACACACACACACACACACACACACACACATATATATATATATATATATATATATATATATATATTATATATATATATATATATATTATATAATATATATATATATACACACACACACACAATACACACTTATATGTATGCATATGTATGTGTGTGTGTATGTGTGTGTGTATGTACACATATATACATACATACATAAATGTGTGTGTGTGTTTATATATATATATATATAAGACGGTAGTCTAGCATGGCCGCAGTCAAGTGACTGAAACAAGTAAAAGAATATATATACGCACAAATATACATACGTACATATATACACACATACATACATGTATTCACACACATACATGCATGCATACATACATACATACATACATACATACATACATACATACATACATACATACATACATACATACATACATACATATATTCCATTCATTCGACTAAAATTCCTCAAAGTTCCCCAGTATGGTACAGTCTAATGACTGAAACAAGGAAAATATTATATATATATATATATATATATATAAGAATGAATGTTTTTATATATAATGAACGTGAAATACAGGAAGGGACGAACACGGAACACAGACAAATCATTCGAAGCCTTCAATCTTCAGTCAGACACCGAATCATCATAGCAAATTTCGGCTGTTCAATTCTGATATTTGCTCCAACTCGGCAGCCCCAAGAAAAAAAACTAAGCTGTAAGCATTAGATTTCTTGGTAGAAGACAGGAATGTGAACGCACAAGACGGATGTGAATACAAGAGACGAAAACGAAATTGAAAACAGTAATGAATAAACAAAATATATAACGGTGGTTGTCATACGACTTTAGACCAAATGAGACAAAACAACAACAACATAGCAGCTGGCGTAGAAATAATTACCGTTTCGGTAGCGGGGACACATATGTATGTATGTATATATATATATATATATATATATATATATATATATAAAGTTAATCCAAACAAGAAAACAAAAAAACACAACAACGCGAGGACGTGGAACAAATAAAGTATTATTGGACGCTCAGGAAAGAAGGGAAAAAGGAGGGTTTAACGTTTCGAGCGGAGCTCTTCGTCGGAAACATAGGAGAAGGAAAGATCCCGAGAAGGGAAGACAGAGGAAAAAAATCGCCAGCGGTACTCACGAGGTCAATATGCATACATATATATATATATATTAAGGCGGTGCTCCGGCATGGCTGTAGTCAGATTTCCTAACCACATGGTTCCGGGTTCAGTGCACTAGGTGGCATCTTGGGCAAGTGTCTTCTACTGTAGCCTTTTGCCTACGAAAGCCTTGTGGGTGGATTTGATTGATGGAAACTGAAAGAAGCCAGTCGTATGTGTGTCTGTGTATTTGTGTGTGTCTGTGTTTGTACCACCCCCCACTATAGCTTGACAACCGATGATGGTGTGTTTACATCCCCATAACCTAGCGGTTCGGCCAAAGGTTCCGATAGAATATAAATGTACTTTTGCACAATACAGTGAGAATGAATTTTGAGTAATCGTTCACTTAATTTAATTTACTTTTAGGTATGGATGACCTAAGTATACATTTAACTTCCCCATTCTTATAAACACCAAGTAGATAGCCAACTCGCTTTGTGATCATGAGTACGCCAAACCTCACGTGTGCGTATGTTCACGTTTTTGCGGGTGCTTGTATGAGCGAGTGTACTTGCGCCATGCAGCTTGTCCGAGGGCGTTTATCCCTTTAGTGTTTAAACCGGCCACATCTGGCCCAGATATTCTACTTGTTTTATATTTGAACTAGCCATATCTAACCTCTCACACCTAACCTACATTGACATTCTAAAAATAAGCAATCACATCATTGAAACCTCAAAGCTGTAAGACAATGCATGAGTAATTCAAAACAATTTGAGTGGAAAAGTATTACATTTAACAGAGTAATCTGAACCCTTAAGGTTATACATCCATATCTGTTAACGGTTATTTTTAATACTTTTCTCGCTGGATTGCGTGTTCGTATCTCTTTTTACCATCCGTAATTTTATTTTTGATTTTCTATATAAATGAAGCTAGTTCCTCCGTCTGGCTGCTTTTCTCACTACAAAACGGAAAGTTACATTGCGGAACAATCATTTTAACGACTTGTATTTATTTATCATCCGACGAGATACATCTGCACCACCGGATGCTCTTGAACCAGTGGTTGAGTGTCCAACCCATGAGGAATCGATGCTAGACGTGTCGAAGCAATTGTCGTGATTAATAATAAATTCTCGTATATTCCATCTTTCGTCTTTCTTTTGCCATATATATGTATAGGAAATCGACGATCTCGTAAACCCTCTTTGAACTGTCTATTGATATAATAATCGGAAAGGGGTGAGATCTAGGCTGTAGACGGAGTTCCAGCACCTCAAAACCCAATTGTTTAATAGTTTCAACGGTCTGGGTGGCCGTGTGTAAGCGTGCATTGTCATGTAACAACAAAACTTTCTTCTACAATACGCTTTGGCGTTTCGTGCGAATTGCTGGCTTCAGTTTGTTGGCCAGCAAAGCACTGTATCTTGCACTATTGCTCGCACATCCCTTTTCCTGGTAGTCTTCCAGTATAGGCCATTTTGAGTCACCAAAAATATTTAACATCACCTTTCCTGCGGAAGACTGAGTTTTGAATTTCTTCGTCGCTGGCGAACCAGATGTTTCCACTCCATACTCTGTCTTTTGGATTCTGCTCATAATGATGGACCCAAGTTCTATCTCCTGTGACTATTCTGTTCAAAAGTTCCTCGCCTTCATTGTTGGGTGATTGGGTAAACGTTGGCAGACCTCAAGATGTTTGCGCTTGTGCTCCTAGTTGACATGGAGATAAGTAAATCTCGTATCCACTGAAAATGGGCATGAGCGCTAGTCGGTCGGAGAGTCTACTTTCACTGATTAACACTACATCTAAACTTAGTGACCTGAGGTCATTGAATAGGTGACCCTGTTTCGAAAGCCACCCCTGGTCACGTGCATTTATACTGTCTATTCTGAGCAAGGCCGTGTTTGCCAGAGAGAAGGAGAATAAAGAGAATCAGTTATCCTATTTCTGTGAAGAGACAGATATTCTATCTTTCTGCCCATTTGTGGGTATCTCCACAGCATGACTTTGTAGAGTTTTTTTTTATGGTCAAACGGAAATCCCCTTTTCCTTGTGGATATTTTGTTTTCACTTCTTCATAAGTTTATTGCGTTGTTTTTTATAACTTTTATGTGAATGCAGGGGAGCGATGCATCGATTTCTAGTAATGTCTGTAATTTTTAATATGTTTTATTAAGTTCTTGTTGTTTGTGTCTACGGCCTTGTAATTGATGGCGTCATGGGAGTGTTGTTCATGTTGGCCTCAATTGCATTGTGTTTTCGTTTGTTGAAGTGTTTGTAATGTTGGTAGTGTTTGTAGCGTTGGAGATGCTTGTAACTGCGTTGCTGTAGGGTGTGTGGATGTGTGATGGTTTATTGGCTCCTGTATCTCCTCTTCTGATTACTTTACTGCACTTTTCATTTTCTAAGTTTTTTCCTTTTTACCAAGATCCATTCTGGTGAATTTCCAGGAAGTTTTCCTTGCTAGAAGAGTTTTCACACTCAGAAAAATCTGTGGTGGACGGAGAAGTATCTCTGCACAGTCGCACATTTCGAGGCTGGAGGTCTGGTTGACTGGGGTGGGTGAGGCTTCTCTCAGTTGCAATGGTGTTGGAATTTTCGTTTTCATCGGTGTGGTATTGGTGCTTGCTGCTATGTTAAATGGATTTCTCCTGCTGCTCTTTCTGTTGATGCTGTTGTTGTTTTGCGTTTGGGTGGTGCAACAGCACTTAGCACGGATATTGTTGGTGCTAGTGTTGGTGCTGCTGCTGCTGCTGCGGCTTTTGCTGCTGTTGTTGTGTAAGGGGTTTCTGCAGTAGCGGGGTTTTTTTTTGTAATTTTTACTTTGCATGGAGCAGAAAGCCTTTAAATGGTTTGTTTTGCCACAAATGTAGAACCACAGCTTTCGGCCTTCTGCTCTTACAAATAACTGTGTTCCATCAGGACGATTGATCAAGTCAGGGATGACTTCGATATTACATATCGGCGGGTACCACAATTTCATGCTCACAATTCTTCTTTCCCATTTTGTAAACTTGCAGAATTATCATTTTGTCTTCTATGCCATATAATACGACTGCTATCAACAAAGAGATACGTCGGAATAAGCCATAATTCCTCACGTTTGAGGGTCGTTGTGACATTTTCATTGTCTAACTCTTCAGTTAAGAATCTTACCTCAGCAGTGCCAAAGCGTCTCCCACGAGCAACATAAGTTTTTAAACCCCAGACCGGTCTCGGGCATCTTTCCGATCTGGCCCTGCGTCGCTCGCTCCGGTCGCCACGTCTTTAATGGTATACATTTATATATAATGGTTTTTCCTGAGTGTCTTCTTGCACTTCCAACGATATATTAAGGAAGACTGTTCTGCCATTATTTGTTAAGTGCAGGTTTAATTGCACATTTTTTTGTACCCGCTCGACTTTTTCCATATTCCGACAAAGTTGTGCGAAACCGTTCCCATTCTGCTTAGAAGCAAGAACGGCCGCTGGTGTCGTTTTTACTAATGCTTGAAATAGTGGTGGTTGTGGTGGTGGTGGTGGTGGTGGCGGCGGCGGCGGTGGTGGTGTGAACGGGTATTTAGTTAACAGTTTAACAAAACTTGGAATACCAACTAATAAAACAGCAAATTCTAAAGAAAACTTACAAGCCATGAACGCGCATCTTCTTGCTTCAGTCACAAATAATAATAATAATAATAATAATAATAATAATAATAATAATAATAATAATAATAATAATAATAATAATAATATAATAATAATAATAAATAATAATAATAATAATAATAATAATAATAATAATAATAATAATAATAATAATAATAATAACTGATTGGAAGTGTTATCATGTACATTGTTTTGTCTTGGTATAAAAGATGGGCTACAGCAAATATTCTGCTCAATACCAGAGATTTGCTTGTCAGTTGTTTGACCTTAACCAGTTGAGCATGTCCCTTAGTGGCTGACGATATGTGCATCTCTGATCACGAGCAGAAGTAGTGGGGGAGCATCATAGCCATGTGTTGAGAGGGATTCTTTGGGGTTTGAATAATTCACCTCTGAAAACATGGGGGGTTCTTTCAACATCCTTAAACAACCCTTATTCAGGGACCTTTTGAGCGGGATGGGCTACTCAACCTGAAGAAAATTCTAACTGGGCCCCACCTGCAAGGTCATGTGCTGTTTATCTTGATATGAGATTACCATGTCGCGCACATATGGTTGTGATGCATGTGCCTGGTGTACCCTTATCAGACGGGTAGTCATGATGGGTATATTGGGCTTCGTATATTTTACCCCAGTGTCACTTTGATAGCATGCACTGCTCTCTCACTCAATAATAATAATAATAATAACTAGCGGGACACGTGAATATTTCACGGAATTAATGGTAAAACTATTGGGTTATTTCTGAAAACTTCATCCTAAATACCTGAAAGCTTATCCTGTGTTGTGTCTGTAAGGAAAGATAGTCGCTCATCTGTTACTCATTGAAAAGTGAAAGAAATTGAAATACGATGATTACTAAATGCACTTTATATATACACTTTATTTACTTTATGCACAATTTTATAGACTTAATACACAGCTCTCATATTCACTCTTATTTTTCTCTTTTTCCCATAAACAAAAAAATATCCCGTACATATGATACAACCTTTAGTTAATATGTCACGTAAATAAGCATGAATATTTCGCGACATTGCGCTTATGCGCGTGCGTTAAGTGATAGGTAGTATAAAAAACTTGGTTCAATTAACAAAAATACACTTTTCACTATCCAATCACCACCGCCACCTCCACCACTACTACCGCCATCTCCACCACCACCACCACCACCATCTTCTCTCTTTCCCCTCTCTCTTCTCCCTCTCCCTTTTCTATCTCTCTCTCCCTTTTCTCTCTCTCCCCTCTTCTCTCTCTCCCCTCTTCTCTCTCTCCCCCTTCTCTCTCTCCCCCTTCTCTCTCTCCCCTCTTCTCTCTCCCCCTCTCTCTCTACCTTTCTTTAACCTCCCCATCAGAACCTCACCCTTCTGCTAAAATTATATTTTTAACTGTCTTCTACTTTTAACTAACTTTTTTAATCGCGTAATAAATATTACATTCCCTCTACCTTATGTCATGGACGCTTGTCTCACCCTCTTTCTGTCTCTCTCTTTGCCTTATCCTCTTTTCTCTCTCCTTTTCTTTCTCCTCTATTCCCCTTCAGCTAATCACGTGAAAACATTACAATTACATTCCCTCTGCATCACGTCATAGAGGCTTCGCTCTCTCTTTTTCTCCCTCCCTCTTTCTTTCTCCCACTTTCTCTCTCTCCCTCTTTTCTCTCTCCCTCTTTTACTCTAATCTCGTGAAAGTGTTACCAACGGGCTAAGTAATGCAGTGACAAGCAGAGTTATTGTAAGATCCTTCCTACTATAAGCACAAGGCTTGAGATTTTGGGAGAAGAGCCAGTCAATCACATCGACCTCAATGCGTAACTGGTACTTAATTTATCGACTCAGGTGGCATTTGAACTCAGAACACGAAGACAGACGAAATACCGCTAAACATTTCGCCCGGTGTGCTAATGATTCTGCCCGCTTGCCGCCTTTATAATAATAATAATCATAATAGTAGTAGTAGTAGTAGTAGTAGTAGTAGTAGTAGTAGTAGTAGTAGTAGTAGTAGTAGTAGTAGCAGCAGCAGCAGCAGCAGCAGCAGTAGTAGTAGTACTAGTAGTAGTAGTAGTAGTAGTAGTAGTAGTAGTAGTAGTAGTAGTAGCAGCATATGTGAATTTGCGTGTGTAATCTGGGAATGCATACAATGAGCTTCTCTGCCCTAGGTGTACGGAAAACACCCGGCGAGAAATGGAAGAAAATTTGAAGAAAGAAGGAAAATAATAATAATAATAATAATAATAATAATAATAATAATAATAATAATAATAATAATAATAAAAATAATTTTAAATGTTTAGAAAAATATACGACAAAATGTCTTGAGAAAAAAATAATGATACAGTTAGACTCAGAAAATTTACATAATAATAGATATAAATATGAGATGTCAAATGTTTCTCCAGAGTGGTTTTCAAACCCGTTTTCTTTCGCAAACCCGTTGTTATTTTACAAACAGATTTTCAGACCCGTAAAGAGTTTTTATGTTGTTAATAGTTTTTCAGAAATTAATTTGATTTTTTTTTTAAATGCATTATACATTCTAAAAGAAGATGTGGGATCAAAGCAGAGTCAATGATTTGAATGACACTGGTTCTGTTCTGTGTTAACTTCTTTGAAATTTTGTTTAACAGCAGACAGCTGCAATCCTTTATCTGCCTCAAAAGCCTTTATGTACGTGGTTGGAAAAGAGCAAGAAATACGCTATAGCTTTTTCTGATAGTTGTGAATAATTGACTTCATCGTCGTCGTTTAGCTCTGCCCTCTTCGTCGTCATCATCAGAATCTGTCTGGGTGAAAACCTAACGGAACACTGGTTCTTCGCTGCACACTTCCAACACGTTATAATGTATGCTAGAAAGCTTATTTTTTATGACAGTAGTAGTGGAATAAAGAAGGATAAGGTTGGCTTTTATTGTGAGCATGATTGCCAAAGATTTTATGTCTGTCTGAGGTCCTTGTTGTGACTTGACAAACACCACGAACCACTGGTAGACACAATATATTCAACCTACAACCTCACGATATTGTATACTGTGCGACGTCTATAATAATAATAATAATAATAATAATAATAATAATAATAATAATAATAATAATAATAATAATAATAATAAACCACTTCATAATCTTAATTTTAATTGGCAACAAAAGAAATCATACAAGAATTAAAACCTGATCTTACTGAGTTAAATGAAATTATTTAAGCATACGCTTAGGCAATTAAAACCCAGTTGTACGCCTCCGAAAAAAGAAAAAAAAAACAAAGAAAAAACCAAACCTTGGAATAAATCTAAACTTGTGAAGTAAAACTAAAAAAAGGGATTGAATTAACGAGGTGAGAAATATCAATAATAAATTAACTAATCTTTGGAAATGATATAATATCCAGAAAAGGAAGAAAGATGAAGAGAAGATATGGATCCATGCCAAGAGAGAAACGGATGTCAACAAAGTAAACACTGAAACAGAAGTCCATCATGTATGTGTGTGCATGTATGTACGTGTTGTGTGTGTGTGTGGAGGTATATATGTGCGTGCGTCTGTGTGTGTGAATGTGTATATGTATGTGTGCGTGCGTGTGTGTGCGTGTATGTATGCGTGTTTGTCTATGTACGTGTGTATATGTATGTGTGCGCATGTGTGTGTTGTATGTGTGTTGTGTGTGTGGAAGGTTGTGTGTGTGGATGGCTGTGTGTGTGTGGAGGGTTGTGTGTGTGGAGGGCTGTGTGTGTGTGGAGGGTTGTGTGTGTGTGGAGGGTTGTGCGTGTGGAGGGTTGTATGTGTGGAGGATTGTGCCTGTGGAGGGTTGTGCGTGTGTGCGCATGTGTGTATTGTATGTGTGTTGTGTGTGTGGAGGTATATGTGCATTCATGTATGTGTGGGTGCGTTGTCTGAAGGGTGTGTGAATGGGTGGGTGTGGCTGTGTGAATGGGTGAAGGTGGTTATGTGTGTGTGTGTTGGCATGTATGCGTGGACGGTGTGAGAATGTGTATGCGTGTGTGTGTGTGTGCTCATGTGTAGGTGGGTCTGTTTGTCTATGTGTGTATCTTTGTGTGTCATTGTGTCGCGTGCTCTCTCTCTCTCTCTTCTCTCTCTCTCTGTATAAATGTGTGCGTACCTATCTCTGTGTATCACTCTGTTACGTGTGTGTGTGGACGTGTATTACGTACGTGTGTATGAGTGTATATTTGCGTATGTGTGCGCGTTGTGTGTGTGTTTTGTGTGTGGAGGTATGTGTGCGTTCGTGTGCGTGTGTGTGTGCTTGTGTGTGAGTGTGAGGGGAAGAGGGGTGGTGGTATGTGGTGTATGGTGTGTGTGTGGTGTGGTATAGGAACAGGAGATATAAAAATTTGAAAAAAAAATAATAAGTAGTACAAATAATACTAATATTAGGTTGTACTGAAAATAATGGCCGCCCTAAGTGTTGTGTTTTGAAACGTAATCTTAATTATATTTCGTTATATTTTAGGTGAATTTCGACATGCTTAATAACTTTCTACTTATTTGAGACAGAAAACATTCTCGAAGCATAGGTGCTCTTAATTATGAACACGACAAAAAAGGACCTTCGCTTACTTTTCTTGCATGAGTTCAAGCTTGGACACAATGCCTCCCAAACTGCTGCCAACATCAGCAGAGCATGGGGAGAGAAGTTCACAAGTGATCGCATAATACGAAGGCAGTTTCAGAAATTCCGTAGTGGTGATGACTCTTGAAGATGAAAAAGGTAGAGGACGGGCATGCAGTCTTAACAATGAACAATTTGTTGGACGAAACCCACGTAAAAGTGTCAGAGAAATGTCTCAGGCACTTAGTGTCGGTGTTGCAACGGTCTCACGTAGCCTGCAGAAGATTGGTACGGTGAAAAAGCTTGATAAATTGGTACCGCATGAGCTCAACGAAAACCAAAAAGTTCGGCATCTTGAAGTGTGCTCGATGTTCTATCTGCGAAACACCAATGATCCTTTTCTTGACCGAATAGTCACTTGTGATGAAAAGTGGACCCTTTATGATAGCTGTAAACGATAGGTCAATGGCTTCATCGTGGTGGGTCCCTCAAACATTTCCCAAAGCCAAAGTTGCATCAGCAAAAGATTATGATGACTGACTGGTGGTCTGCAATTGTTGTCCATTACAGCTTTCTGGAAGCCAATCAGAGCATTACAGCAGAGGTTTATCGCAATCAACTCACTGAAATGCATGCTCACTTTCAAAAAATGAGGCCTGCCGTGGTGAATCGGCGTGGCCTAATTCTGCTCCACGATAATGCAAAGCCACATGTTACAAGAATGACACTGCAGAAACTCAGACTTGGGATACGAGACTTTACCACATCCTCCATATTCTCCTTACCTTTCACCCACTGACTACCATTTTTTAAAGCATTTAAACACGTTTTTAAGTGATAAAACTCTTAGGTCGAAACCAAAGGTGGAATCAGCTTTCAAAGATTTCTTAGCATCAAAGCCAATAAGTTTTTATCAACGAGGCATACATTTTATCAACGATGGCAGAGATGCATAGATGTTCACGGCTTATACTTTGACTAATCAAAACATTTCTATTGTTAATTTTTCCAGAATAAAATTATGTATCTGAAATCGGCCATTATTTTCGGGACAACCTAAAAGTAAGTAGGAATTGGTAAAATAAAACCATGAAGGGAACAGATTGTATGAACAAATCAGTGACGGAAATAAGTAAAACAAAATAAATAAAATAATTAAAATTAAAAAAATTAAAAAGTAGTGTGTTTGCGTGTGTGAATATATATATATATATATATATATATATATATTATATATATAATATATATATATATATATAAAATATTATTAGAGACAAAACCACTATTTTGCAAAACAAACAATGACAGACTTAATCAATACATAAAATTTTAATAATAGTCAAAAAAACCGCCACTACAATCGTTTCTTGTCTTGATCGACAATCTTCAGGTGGACTTCCAATAATTTGACACTGAATTATTGGAAGTCCACCTGAAGATTGTCGATCAAGACAAGAAACGATTGTAGTGGCGGTTTTTTGACTATTTATTAAAATTTTATGTATTGATTAAGTCTTTCATTGTTTGTTTTGCAAAATAGTGGTTTTGTCTCTAATAATATTTTATAATATTTTACTATAAAATCGATTTAATCCTAAATCTGATTTTTTTTCCCTGTAAATTTGGATTTATTCCCTAATATTATTATTATATATATATATATATATATATATATATATATATATATATCTAAATTAATTGCACAAAAATGAAAATAACACTGACATCTCATTTTAACAGATATATTTACCAAAATTACATTAAAATATCTCGAAACACTAAAGAGTAAATTTATTCAATAAAATCAACCACGGCCTCCAATCGACTTCGGAATCTCCTGCAACTCTTCTGGATGGTCTTCTTGTTTAAGTTAGTGAATGCTGCCATAATCCTTGCGTTCAGTTCATCTTTGATATTATAAGGAGTTTTGTTGGTTTCTCGCTCAACTGCATCCCACACATAGTAATCAAGGGAATGGCAGTCTGGGGAATTAGGTGGCCAGATTTTAGGGGTGATGTGGTCGCAGAAATTGTCTGACAGCCATGACTGCGTTCTTCTGCTTGTGTGGCATGGTGCAGAGTCCTGTTGCCAGTCATAGAGTCTTCCAACAACCACTCTCTTGACCCAGAGCAGCACCACGTCTTCCAGGCACTTAATGTAGGCCTCCGTGTTTAGTCTGAGGCCGTTTGGGAAGATGAATGGAGGTGTAATATCGTCATCACTAGTAATCACTCCAAACAGCATGATGTTAACTGGATTGGTTGAGGACACGACAAGCCAAATGTTGTTCTGTGTGTTCACTAGCTGTTCGTATTGGAGATTCCGGCGCGAATGCCAGGTAGTACAATATGTCGTTTTCAAATTTCTGGCAGAGTGAATTGCGTCATAGTGCTGTTTTTCTCACATACGGTACTCAACTGCCATTTCTATACTGTGTAATCGACAAAATCAAAAACAAACAATGCGCATGCGCAAAATTAAAAATATGAAATGGCGACAATTTACCCATCGCACCCTGTATATACACATGTATGTATATATTTATGTACGTTTATATGTATGTAAATATGTGTGTGTGTGTGTGTGTGTGCGATACATACACACACACAAACATATGTATATATGTATGTATACATGTATATATGTATGTAAGTATGTATGTGTGTGCGTATAGGTGTGTGAACGCGCGCGTGCGTGCGTGTATTTAGATAGTAAGTGAAATGACAACATAAAAAACATGCTTAATCTCGAAAGGATTATGAAATAAAATAGTAAACCCAACTTTGAAATGTTAAAGATCAACTTGTTATTATATAACAAACCTGGAATATTTCTTTCAGCATTTATCAGTATTTTCATGCTTCCAAGGCGTCGGTTTGCAAACATGGGCACTGCGATGATGTCATTGAGTTTTATCTCCAACACCGTTTATTATCTGGAATAAAGTAAATCAGCGAGATACATCCAAAATGTCGATACGTTGTGACATTTGGTTTCGTCATAGTAAGGATAGGATTGGATTTAGTTTACGCTGCAAAGTCCAGCGTTAGATTGGAATTAAGCACCATATGGTCACTATGTGTCTGTGTGAATCTGCTCGTGTTTATGTGCGCGCACTCATTTGTGTATGGTTGATTATAACTTTTACTTCATCTGCTTCGAACGTATGAATAAAGAAATTATATTCGTTGAATATAGCCTGGCGACTGTCTGTTAGACACAAAACTAACATTATCTGTGCATTTTTGTACTGTCGCTGCATTGTCTTTGTATTAATGTTTTCTTTATTAAGTCATTGGATTGCAGCCACACTGTGCACCGCCTTGAAGTGTTTTAGTCGAAAAACTTGACTCAAGTACCTATGTTTGTTTTCTTTCATGTCTGATACTCATTCTCTCGGTTTCCTTTGCCGAACCGCTAGGTCATCCAGACGTAAACAGATCAACACTGGTTGTCAAGTGGTGGCAAGTTAGGTGACAAGCACAAACACAAGGTCATACGCACACATAAACATATATGTATGTATGTATGTATGTATGTATGTATGTATGTATGTATGTATGTATGTATGTATGTATGTATGCATGTATGCATGTATGTAGTATGTATGTATGTATGTATGTATGTATGTATGTATGTATGTATTATGTATGTATATATGTATGCATGTATGCATGTATGTATGTATTATGTATGTATGTATGTATGTATGTATGTATGTATGTATGTATTATGTATGTAAGTATGTAGTGGGCACGTGAAAGCAGTGTAATGAATTAAACAAACTTTTAGATCAGTTCAAGTATGTTTGCGATATGTTTGCTCTATGAAAAGGCCATTTTCTCTGCGCTTTGCGTGGAGAAAACTCTCACTTTAGGCAGCAGTGTTAAAACTAATAATCAACTGAGGGTACCCTTTGTAGATCGATGAACGCATTTCTAGCTACTGACAGACAATCATGAGATAACTTTGGAAGCCATAACTTCTTTATAAGCAATTAGCAGATATTATCTACTGCCCACTACATGTTCGTTTCTGACCTAGCGGCGTCATACGTCGTCTGTAGATCGTTCCTACAAATCTATGGCTTACCAAGTCAACTTAGGGTTGTCTCTCTATTAGTATATAGTGTTGACGATACGCATGTAGCTAGAAATGCATTCAGCAGTTTACGGAAAACGCCCTGGAGAATTTTCTCCATAGTAAATCGCAATGAACATGTCATTTTTACAGGTCAAATATGTCAGAAACATATTTGAACTAATCTAGATATAGATATATATTTCAAAATTCAAAATTCAAATAAATTATCATTATCTTTAAAAATAATGAAAAAGTGGCCAGAAAACATAACCAAATAGGCAAAATATGCAAAATATATATAAAACGCCTGGGTATAATATGCACCTGTATAATATGCACCCTTCAAAGCTATGCATCTTTCACTATATGTAAACAATCACGGAGAATGTAGCAAATATACTAAAAAAAAACAACAACCGTCCTCTAAAAAACTACAAATAGATGCGCACGGAATGGTAGATATGTTTTTTAAAATAGTTTACGTAGTAAGTCTAGCTAATGAGCTTTAAGTGTCTTTAGCGCAGAAAGTGAATTCAATTGATACTGGAATATCTACTCTCCTATGTTTTTTTAGTACATTTGCTACATTCTCCGTGCGTGTTTACACATAGTGAGTGTTTTAACTCTTCTTTCTAGCAAATAGGTGCATATTGTACCCTGACTTGTAATATATATATATATATATATATATATATATATATATATATATATATATATATATATATATATATATATATGCGTATGCGTGGCGTGGCTGTGAGGTAAGAAGCTTGTTTTCCAACCACATGGTTCGGAGGTCAGTCCCACTGCGTGACACCTTGGGCAAGTGTCTTCTGCTATAGACTCGAGCCGATCAAAGCCTTGTGAATGGATTTGAAAGACGGAAACTGAAAAGAAGCCCGTCGTAAATATGTATATAAATGTCTGTGTGTGTGCGTCTTTGCGTCTGTGTTTGTCCCTCCACCCCTTGATGACCAATGCTGGTGTGTTTACGTCCCTGTAACTTAGCAATTCGGCAAAAGAATCATTAAAAAAAGTAGAGGTCGATACATTTGTCTGCAAATCCTTCAAGGTGGTACCCCAGCATGGTCGTCGTCTCATGACTGAAAGAAGTAAAATACACACACACACACACACGACGGGCTTCCATACATTATCGTCTACAAAATTCATTCACAAGACATTGGACGGTTCGAGACGATAGTAAAGATACTTGCCCAAGGCACCATGCAGTGGGACTGAAACCGAAACCACATGGTTACAAAGCAAGCTTCTTAACCAGACAGTCATATTTGATTTCAGATATTTTCCACACAATGCCAGTTTGAACAACAGTACCTGCGACATATATAGTAGCATTGAAATATGTATAATGAAAAAAGGAATTTTCCACATGGATCAGACAAATACACTTGCTGAGCGACTTCTGGAATACAAGTCAATCTGTCGCTATATTCTATATTGTCTGGTTAATCTCATTGCATCGTATAATTATGTACATAGTATTGCGAGCCAGCAAGGGAGCCTCTGTGTGATCACTCGACATATAAAAATAGGAACCTATAATACCTCAAATTACACCTTACCATCTCAGAAAGATATAAATGTGAGTGCCAAATTAGCAATTCACGAGCAACATCAACACTTTTTTTCTGTTGCCTCAGGTATTCATTGGCTCCGAATATTTGCATATTTAGTTGCACAGACGCACACACAGAGATATAAACAAAAACAAAACTCAGATATATGTGCGTGAGTGCGTGAGTGCGTGAGTGTGTGAATGTGTGTGTGTGGGGGGGTGCGTGTGTGTAGAAGTACTACAGAATGGCAGTGTATATTATATTTATTACATACATACATACATACATACATACATACATACATACATACATACATGAGGAGGTACATAACTTAGTGGTTAGAGTATTGGGCGTTGTGTTCTTGAGCAAAGCACTTCATTTCCCATTGCTCTAGTCCACTCAGCTGGCAAAATGAGTAATCCTACGACGGACTGGCGTTCCAAATACCACAGAATCCGGGAAACTGTCCACATGACTTTTGATCTTTTTTTGGCGCACACGCACACTCAACACACACACACATACATATATTATATATATATTAATTATATATATATATATATATATATATTATAATATATAATATATATATATAACATATTTATACATATATATATATACATATACATACATACATATATATATATATATATATATAAATTAATCAAATAAATAAAAACATGATGCAAAGGATTCAGCGGTACATATGTTTCGGGCCTTTATTAGACAGATTTATAACAATGCATAATGTATGTCTGTGGCCTTCTTCAGCCGCGCACAACAGCTTCCACAAGGACATGTGTTACATCAAAAATCTTGGTTGGGGATGCAAATCCTCTCATTCACGTACGACATAATGCGGCAGCAGCATAGAATTGAAGCGTCCATCTCTTTCTTCTCTCAATGTAGAATGAGGAAAATTGGATGTTGAGGTAATGTAAATAAATAATACATATATAGAGGTGAAGATGGAGGGGCGAGAGTTCGGGACGAGGGATAAAAAATATATAAAAAGTGTAAGTATAGAATAATATAAATGTAGAGGATAAAGATATAAAGAGTTGTAAGGAGATGTAAAGGGGGTATAAAGAAATATAAAGAAATATAAAGAAATGTAAAGGCATAAGGTTATAAAGTAAAAATAGAAATAGAAATAAAAGTAAAAAAACCTGATAAAAACATGATAAAAGTGTAAAAGAATGTAAAGATAAGGGATGTGGCTGTGTGGTAAGTAGCTTGCTAACCAACCACATGGTTCCGGGTTCAGTCCCACTGCGTGGCATCTTGGGCAAGTGTTTTCTGCTATAGCCCCGGGCCGACCAATGCCTTGTGAGTGGATTTGGTAGACGGAAACTGAAAGAAGCCTGTCGTATATATTTATATATATATATGTGTTTGTTTGTGTGTCTGTGTTTGTTCCCCTAGCATTGCTTGACAACCGATGCTGGTGTGTTTACGTCCCCGTCACTTAGCGGTTCGGCAAAAAAGAGACCGATAGAATAAGTACTGGGCTTACAAAGAATAAGTCCTGGGGTCGAGTTGCTCGATTAAAGGCGGTGCTCCAGCATGGCCGCAGTCAAATGACTGAAACAAGTAAAAAGAGAAAAAGAGAAAAAAAGATGTATAGAGGTTACGGACCAAGCATGGTGGTCAGGAGATTGATAAAATTTAGTTGTAGAATTGTCAGTAAATCAACAGTTTCGTCTGGGGACTTAATGCGTTGTAAATCAGAGCTGATGAGCATTTAATCTGGTTCCTTGAATTAAATGGACTTCTAGTACATACATATCATCATGGATACATACACCCACATACACGCGTACATATACGCCTCCAAGCCTATAAGCATACACACGCACTCGCGTGTAAACACGTACATAAACACACACGCACCCACACGCACGCGCGTACACACACATACATACAACAGAATATCCGCATATATACACGGACATTACGCGCGTACACGCTCACATGTATATACGCGCGCCCATCACTACATACACACACGTATATGCCCACGCCTCTAGGTCTAGGTATAAGATATTAAAGGATGTGTATAAGAACGTATGTAAAGAATCCCGTACTCATGTTAATACGCGCACGCACACACGGCGGTGTGTCCGTATGTGCGTGCACATATACACTCATATACACACACAGAGACACACGCGCACATGGGTATAGCTATAAGATATCGAAGTATGCATGTACATATATGCGCGTGCATATGTATGTATGCGTATACACACGTACGCGGACGCTCGTATATTCAAAAGGTGGATCCATAGGTAAGTAAATAAACATATATAGAGGTGTAAAGCGATAAGTTAGGGGTAAGAATGAGGGTAAGGGTAAAGATTAGAAATAAAAAATACAGTATAAAATAAGAAATACAATGTAATAGTTAGAAATGAAGTATAAGAATTATAAAAATTATAAGAGTTAAGGTAAGGGATGAAAATGAAAATGAGAATAAATGGAAGTAGAATAAAAGCAAAAATAAAATTAAAAATAAAAATAAATGGAAGTAGGATAAAAGTAAAAATAAAAGTAAAAATAAGAATAAAAATAAAATAAAATAAGATAAAAATATAATTTTGTAAAGTTTAACATGAGATGAAGGTGGTTGAAAGTTAGAGGTGTGTGTTAAACGTAGGGGCGGGCGGGGGGAACTGAAAATTGGAAGGGTGGGAAGTGGGGAGCGTCCGTCGGCCATAAGACTCCCAATTATAATCGAACTCAGCACTCAACTCACACTACCGATAATTCTAATTTAAACTCCAAACAACGTATAGGAAATAGGCGAACTAATAGAACAGCACACAATAGTAACCCTCCCGACGAGAGCAATACAGATCCTATTGGGAAAAATAGAAGGGATAATAGTAGATTACGCAAATATATATGGTTCAACATACCTTTCAACTTAGCAGTTAGGGGTAAGTTATGTAAGAGAATATTCTCTATATTTCCAACAACTTCCCACCCACCCACAAGTAAGAGTAGTATCTTCTCCAACAAAACTATTAGGATTTCCTACTCTACCTGCCCACATGAGCTGCCTCATAGCTAAACATAACTATATTAATATTAGAACAGCTAGATCAAGAGCAAACCATAGCGACCACAGAACCCCCCTCATCTAGACAGTAGACAATATAACCAGACTGGCAGCCATACTACCCAAACAGTTAGTAATAACACCCGCCAACACAACAGAGGAAATACTACACCCATCAACAACCAGGAGGATACCAACGCCCCCACTCGTATTGCAACACCTCCGCCTGGGATTAGCAGCACACGACCGAATAATGCAATGCAATGCAACTGCAGATGTGCATCAGAGTGCCCGCTACAGGGCGCATGTAGGGCGAAAAACGTAATATACTCATGTGAGGTGAGTACTCAGTTTAACACACTCACCTATATTGGTTGCTCAACCTCCTGGAAATCCAGATACTACAACCACCGGTCCTCGCTGAGACATAGACATAAGGCTAACAGCACCTCCCTCTCTAAAAGAATTTGGGAATTAAAAGACAAATGCATAGGCTTCAAACTCAGATGGTCCATCATCGGATCAGCTGCACCTTATTTAAATAATAGAGCAGGATGCCAACTATGCTGTGTAGAACTCCTGAACATCTTGAAATTCAAAGACAAACACAATCTTATTAACAAAAGGTCAGAGTTCAAACCATCCTGTATACATAAACTTATTAATACTTTCAAATACTACAATGCTTAGGTCCTATACCAACTCCCCCATGCAATTTCCTCCCACCCGGTGCAACCTGTCGGCTCCAGCACATCCCGCTTTCATATATGTGCGTGTGTATGTGTGTGTGTGTGTGTGTGTTTGTATGTGCACATACGTGCACGTATGTGTACATATACATATATATATACATGTGCGTGTGTGTGTGTATGGGTGGGTGTGTGTATGTACATATACAGTTCCCTGCATTTTCCCCCTATATATACAAATTTTGTCTCCCATATATGACTTCTTTTCCCTAAATATTTCTTCTCCTACACCCATATCCTCCCTATGTAGTCTCTTTAATTCCCTATATCTATACCCTTTCACATTTCTAACTCAGATGTTGAACGCACACCGCCAAACTCCACTTCCACCTTTCCAATTTTCAGTTCCCCCCGCCCGCCCCTACGTTTAACACACACCTCTAACTTTCAACCACCTTCATCTCATGTTAAACTTTACAAAATTATATTTTTATCTTATTTTATTTTATTTTTATTCTTATTTTTACTTTTATTTTTACTTTTATCCTACTTCCATTATTTTATTTTTAATTTTATTTTTGCTTTTATTCTACTTCCATTTATTCTCATTTTCATTTTCATCCTTACCTTAACTCTTATAATTTTATAATTCTTATACTTCATTTCTAACTATTACATTGTATTTCTTATTTTATACTGTATTTTTTATTTCTAATCTTTACCCTTACCCTCATTCTTACCCCTAACTTATCGCTTTACACCTCTATATATGTTATTTACTTACCTTGGATCCACCTTTTGAATATACGAGCGTCCGCGTACGTGTGTATACGCATACATACATATGCACGCGCATATATGTACATGCATACTTCGATATCTTATAGCTATACCCATGTGCGCGTGTGTCTCTGTGTGTGTATATGAGTGTATATGTGCACGCACATACGGACACACCGCCGTGTGTGCGTGCGCGTATTAACATGAGTACGGGATTCTTTACATACGTTCTTATACACATCCTTTAATATCTTATACCTAGACCTAGAGGCGTGGGCATATACGTGTGTGTATGTAGTGATGGGCGCGCGTATATACATGTGAGCGTGTACGCGCGTAATGTCCGTGTATATATGCGGATATTCTGTTGTATGTATGTGTGTGTACGCGCGTGCGTGTGGGTGCGTGTGTGTTTATGTACGTGTTTACACGCGAGTGCGTGTGTATGCTTATAGGCTTGGAGGCGTATATGTACGCGTGTATGTGGGTGTATGTATCCATGATGATATGTATGTACTAGAAGTCCATTTAATTCAAGGAACCAGATTAAATGCTCATCAGCTCTGATTTACAACGCATTAAGTCCCCAGACGAAACTGTTGATTTACTGACAATTCTACAACTAAATTTTATCAATCTCCTGACCACCATGCTTGGTCCGTAACCTCTATACATCCCTTATCTTTACATTCTTTTACACTTTTATCATGTTTTTATCAGGTTTTTTTACTTTTATTTCTATTTCTATTTTTACTTTATAACCTTATGCCTTTACATTTCTTTATATTTCTTTATATTTCTTTATACCCCCTTTACATCTCCTTACAACTCTTTATATCTTTATCCTCTACATTTTTATATTATTCTATACTTACACTTTTTATATATTTTTTATCCCTCGTCCCGAACTCTCGCCCCTCCATCTTCACCTCTATATATGTATTTATTTATTTACATTACCTCAACATCCAATTTTCCTCATTCTACATTGAGAGAAGAAAGAGATGGACGCTTCAATTCTATGCTGCTGCCGCATTATGTCGTACGTGAATGAGAGGATTTGCATCCCCAACCAAGAATTTTTGATGTAACACATGTCCTTGTGGAAGCTGTTGTGCGCGGCTGAAGAAGGCCACAGACATACATTATGCATTGTTATAAATCTGTCTAATAAAGGCCCGAAACATATGTACCGCTGAATCCTTCGCATATGTTTTTATTTTATTTTGATTAATTTACTCCACCACCTACACACCAAACGGTATACACAGGTGCTTATAATTATCAAGTACTCACCCCGAATTTCTCTATATATATATATATATATATATATGTACACACACATACACTACGGCAATGCATACATACATACATACATACATACATACATACATACATACATACATACATACATACATACATACATACATACATACATACATACATACATGAGGAGGTACATAACTTAGTGGTTAGAGTATTGGGCGTTGTGTTCTTGAGCAAAGCACTTCATTTCCCATTGCTCTAGTCCACTCAGCTGGCAAAATGAGTAATCCTACGACGGACTGGCGTTCCAAATACCACAGAATCCGGGAAACTGTCCACATGACTTTTGATCTTTTTTTTGGCGCACACGCACACTCACACACACACACATATATATATATATATAATATATATATTATATATATATATATATATATATATATATATATATATAATTTTAATCCAAACGGGAAAATAAAAAAACAACAACAATGGAACAATTACAGTATTATTATTAATAGGCGCTCAGGAAATGGATATATATATATATACATATATATATATATATATATATATATTAATATATATATATATATATATATATATATATATATATATATATATATATATATACATATATATACATATATATATATATATACATATACATACATACATATATATATATATATATATATATATAATATATATATATATATATATATATATATATATATATATATATTATATATATATATACACACATACACTACGGCAATGCGTCTGAGCAACAAAATCTTAACCATACTGTCATGTCTGTACTTATATTTAAGGAATGTATAGTAAATTATGTGTATATGATAGATAGATTGAGAGCGAGAGAGAGAGAGAGACATGTAAGTGTGTGTATATGTATACATATACATGCATACATTAATACGTACGTGTTTATGTCTACATAAACTATGTGGACATGTAGCTTACTTTCCCATTCCATAATTATGTCGATTTACCGCCACTGTTTCTTAAATCATGTGATGAAACGCTATAGAGATCGATAATCCTTTTGTTAAACTATCAGCCTTTTACTATGTGGTCAATGCATCACCCCACGTGACTCATTTTGCACTCACTCTGACATTCACTGACCGTGTAAGATTGGCTCCCTACGGTAGTTTGGAAACACTTAAACAAATATAACTATATAATGTTTGTCTTCTAATTGATGCTTAGATAAACAAATACAGGAGACTGGGACAGCTCACACCTAGCATTCGTTGAGAATTTTTTTTATATTGAAACAGTGACAAAATAAACAAGGATCCAACTATTGTTTAAAATATTCATACTATTCTAACATAAATTGAAGCTTCGCAGAAAATTTAGAGATTTGACTGCCACTTAGATTGATCCCAGGACATTAGTGGTACTTTATTTTACCGATATTGGAAGAAAGAAAAGGCAAAGTCAAACTCGGCGCTATTTGAGATATGCATAGCTAAATACCGCATGCTATTTGACTTGTCACTCATCCGATTTTGCCAGCTTATCACTGTCATCAGTTCAAAATATTGAATAGCCCTCAGTACATAACTGTTGTTTTCTTCTCTTAAATTGGCCACAAGAGGATGGAACGTAAAGTTTATCAGTGCAAGATTTGAACACCGATTGTACTGCAAGGTATTTTATAGAACGTTCTATCCACTTTGTCAGCCACCATTTTCAATAAAAAGAAATATGGAGTTCAGTTCACATTAACACGAGACAGAATTTGTAGCCCTACAGCAAAATATAACAGACTTTGTTCAACACAAGGAGAATGCTTTCGTTAATGAATAGAATGTACAAAAAACACTAGAACAAACTAAATTTAATACCACCAAAAGTAATTTTAACGTTCTCAACTAAGTGTTAAAGAAACAAGGCTAAACAAAAGCACAAGAAAATTAACTATTATATTTAGAATACACTACCCAAAAATCTGACAGAAAATGGAGCTGGATTTTACTCCCCAAGTTTCCTAAAGTAAAAAGTATATGTATAAAGGAACACGAAATGTATATGTCCTCATACTACATGCATATATTACAATTACACTCTTTTTCGCATAATGATACTATCACAATAGACACGTATAATACACAGCGTAAAAATATTCCGATGTAACGGTATCTTTAGATTACAAAAGACGCGCGAATTAAAAAAGATACACACTTTAGTGCAAAAGGATATCATTTAGTGAAATGGAACTTTTCAAATGAAAAAAAAAAACATATCGGAAGAAAATATAAATAAAAGTAATAATTTTATATACAGATAAGGGAATAATTGTATTCTCAAATGCAGGATAATGCTAATAATATAACATGAACAGGATAAGCTATCCATATTTGGCAGAAAAAGCTGTCGGCGTCCAGCCATGAGACTCCAACTCATATCCCTGTGGGCTGGCCGCCGACAGATTTTTCTGCAAAATATGGATAGTTTATCCTGTTCATGCTATATTATTAACATTACTCTGCATTTGAGAATAAAATTATTGGATCTTTTCGGTTTGAACGGCAGTTTTTAACATAATTTCTAGGTAACTAAAAAATTTTAAACTTCGTATACTGGTAGAATGTGCTTATAAAACATTTTTTTCTCTTGGCTTTATTGAGAAAATTCTATAGTTTGTAAGCTATTTGTTGTTTTTTTCTTCAATTTCTGCAATTTCAACCAATCAGTGACGTCTATTGAGTTAAAAAGCATTCTGTGCCTTATGAATATGTCCCTCGTTTAAGAAACAGATTGGGTTTATTTACATTTGAGAAGAAAAAAGATACCCTCCCCCACCCCTAACCCTAACCCTAAAAGAGATTGAAATGCAATAGATCATAATTATGGGTGACAATTTCATATGACACCGCTAGAAAAAACTGCCGTTCAAACCGAAAAGATCCGAATTATTTCCTTATCTGTATCTTTCAATACATCTCAACGCTTCTAAAGCAAACTTTGTAAGTTGACTTTCAGCGTAAATTGAAATTTAACAAATTTATGTACGGAAGCATGAAAAAACAACAACAACAACAAATGACACAAAATTAAATCCCAAGGACCCAAGGAATAAATAAATTTAATATAGGAACAGGAACAAATAAGTTTGACTGTCATTGTGAGTACGCGTGTGTGTGTATGTGAGTGTCTGTGTGTGTGTATCTAAGTATGTATGTATGCTGACATACATACACATACGTACGTACATACATACACACAAACACACACATACATACATACATACTTACATACATACATGAATACATACATACATACATGCGCGTGTATGTATAGTGGAAATTGATTTGTACATCAATATAACCAAGGTAAATCAATTGTCGGATCTGTTCAGTTTGAACGGCAGTTTTTTAAAATAATTTTCATGTAACTAGACACTTTTAAACTTCGTATACTGGTAGAATGTGTTTATAAAACATCTTTTTCTCTTGGCTTTATTGAGAAAATTCTTTAGTTTGTAAGATATTTGTTGATTTTTTCTTCAATTTCTGCAATTTCAACCAATCAAATACGTCTATTGAGGTAAAAAAAAACATTCTGTGCCGTATGAATATGTCCCTCGTTTAAGAAACAGATTGGGTTTATTTACATTTGTGAAGAAAAAAAGATATC
>NC_043010.1:32932214-32944714 GCF_006345805.1 Octopus sinensis
TCGTTTCTATGTTTTTGTTTTCATGTTTTCGTTTCTCATTGTGTTCAACTTTTTTTTATACCTGTACTCATATATGCATGCATATATACATATATATATATATGTAAATATGTACATATATGTATGTATATATGCATATATTTATATATTGTTTATATCATTATATGATCGAAGGCCACGCATCCTTTTCCAAGTAAGTTTCATCTACATACATATATACTTATATATATATATATTATATATATATATATATAATATAATATATATATATATATATATATATATATATATATAATCAAAACAAGCAACAAGTATATCCGAGGTAATGTGGTACGATCGTTTCATGCTACTTCATTTTATTAAACACTGTAAGCATTACATCATTTTTTTAAATGTCGAGCAATTTTCAGCCACTTTTAGAGAATTTCCAAACAACATTCTTATCCCTAATTCATTTCCCAACATTATCAGTTGTCGGCTCTCTATCTACTCCTTATTTCAAGCATTTAACGACAATATGAGTCTTCAAAGACAGTTGCTTCCACAAACTCTAATAGAATTTGGGATTTATGGAGGGTCAAAGTTGGGAACACAAAAATGACAGTGGAGACATACAATGAAACCGAACGAAAACAAACATGGAGGGTCGTTAGACCACAACGAATGGGAAATAGTGAACGCTGGGAGGGACATTTTTTTAAAGAAAAAAAGAAGAGAGAAAAAAAACAGATCCATTGTTCTAAACATCCGTGCAGGAAAAGAAAGATGGACGATGGCCACGTGTGATCAACGAGAGAGAGCAAAGAGAAAAAGAAAGAGGGGAGAGGGTGATGAAGAGAAAGATAGAAAACGGTGGAGGAATGGGGAGAAAAATGGAATTAAAGAAGGCTGGAGGAAGAAAACAGTACAGAATAGAGTCGCATCAAAAAGGTGATGATAAACTTACTTGGAAATGGATGTGTCGCGTTCAAATGAATAATAAATAATAAATAATATATAAGTATATATATATATATATATATATATATATATATATATATATATATATATATATATATATATATATATATTCATATATATATTCATATATACATATATATATATATATATATATATATATATATATATATATATATATATATATATATGGATAGAGGACGTCATCAACGGTACAAATAACATGAAATACGTAAACAAACGAAAGAAAAACGAGTCGTGTCCTGTATACAAGTATATATATATATTTGTATGTATGTGTATGTTGGTATGTGAAATCACGTTGTTGGATGTATAAAAGACAAAAGAGAGTGGAAAATACAGAAGGCTCGTATTATATGGTTAAAGAATATATTTAAATCATCATGTTAGAAAAATGTTAGAAAATTTTGCGTATAGTAAGATTGGTTTTGAGGAAATATCCGGTTTCGTATTTTCTTTTCAAATTTCTCAAAATTTTTAACCTATATTGTGTCATGTCTTGTGAAATATGGAGTTCCAGACAGGGGAAGGTAATCAGGGATTTTTCCGGTATAAGGGAGATAATAAAAAATGCTGGGAATGACTAGGTTTTATTAATTTAACACGATTTGGTGTAGAAAGAATAGAATGTTACAAGTGGTTAGGTTTTGCTTTATATTTTTTCAATAAGGTGAGCTTCCTTATTTAAAAATGTTAGAAATGGTTACGTTTTGGCTTATATTTTTCAATGAAGAAGGTTTCCTTATTTAATCTAACTTGCGTTGGTGTTCCAATGGCACATTGATAGAATGGAAAGATTACAAATTGTGGTAGCAGTTGTTTTGCGCATATCTCAATATGCTCACTAAAGGGTATCATTCTGTATTCTGGGAATGCAATCTGCTGTCGATGCAGAGTGCATCTGCGTCTGAGCGATAATCCCGTGGACCCTATGTAGTTTTGGTGGCAGCCGAACATCTTATAATATAAATCAAGTTTTCTGAAGCACAAGTAAAGCCAGATTTGATTTTGAATTTTTGTCCCTCTTTGAAAAGGAATTCTGATCCTTCTAGAAGGTTTGGGCATGTTGCGCAATTTGGTCGAACACCATTTTTTTTACTTTTACGTCCGTTATTTTAGAAAATAATTTTGCCTTTCTGAGGATCTTTTTTAGTGACTTCGGTTGTTTGTGGATTTTAATGATCTTATGTGTGTGTAAAATTTCCTTTAATTTGGGGTCCTTATGTAGCATTTTGGGTGATGATGGTGAAGGCTTCTTTGTTTCTGGGCTTGTATATGGATATGTACGGCAGTATTTTCGGGGAAAATTGCTGTGTTGAACTTTTCTTAAGACTTCTATGTCGATTTGTGCTGCACGTCTGAGTCCATCCTCTATGAGTTGAACTGTGTAGTGTCTGTCAATTAGGGTGTTTTTGAGTTCTTGCAGTCCAAAGTCGTTGGTATTTTTTCTGACACTATGGTGCATATCCTTCTTGCAAGGTTGAACTGTATGTTTGGGTTGACGCTGTTCAATAGTCTTTTGAATTTCAGGAGTTTGTATTTTCATTCAAGAGTATGAAACAGACGTCTTGGAATTTTTTCCAATTTTCTTTTATGTATTTTTGATGTGAAGGTGGGGTTAAGACAGGGTTGTGTGATGTCTCCGTGGCTGCTTAATTTATATATGGATGGTGTGGTGAGAGAGGTAAATGCTAGAACCTTTGGTAGGAGAACCCAAATGGTGGGAGGAAATGGAGAGAAATCGCAGGTGAGTCAGTTGTTGTTTTCTGATGATACAGCACTGATGGCGTATTCGGAAGAGCAACTGAAGAGACTGGTGGTAGAGTTTGGAAGTGTATGTGAGAGGAAGAAACTGAAAGTGAATGTAGCTAAGAGTAAGGTGATGAGATGTTGGAGAGACGGAAGGGCTGGTAGGATAGATGTAAATATAAATGGTGAGATGTTAGAGGAAGTGAGAGTTTTTAAGTATCTAGGATCACATGTGACGGCGGATGGATGGGGTGGCTGAGGAGGTGGGATACAGAGTGAGGGAGAGGAGTAAGATACTTGGAGTTGTGAAAGGTATGCTGAGCGATAAAAGGTTGAGTACGAAAGCGAAAAGAAGTGTGTGAGGGCGTGATTGTGCCGACAATGTTATATGGTCCAGAGATGTGGAGGCTGAAAGAGGCGGAAAGGAGGCGACTAGATGTGTTTGAGATGAGGTGTCTGAGGGCTATGGTCGGTGTGACACGGATAGACAGGATGAGGAATGAGGAGGTGCGAAGACGAGCAGGAATGAAAGAAAAACTAACAACCAAATTGGATAGACGAATGTTGAGGTGGTTTGGCCACATGGAGAGGATGGATGAGGAGCGGATGGTAAAGAGGGTGATGAAGGCTGAAGTGATAGGCAGGAGAACCAGAGGCAGACCTCGGTTTGTGTGGATGGATGGAGTGAGGAAAGCTTTGGTACTTAGAGATGTTGGAGTGAGAGAAACAAGAGACTTTATATATGACAGGAAAGCTTAGAGAGTGTTTGTGGATGGATGAGTGAATTTTGATGTTGCTCAAAAGGATACAGAACCAGAATGATGCGGCGGGGGTAAACCAGCATATGCTGTCGGGTCCCGCAGCTGATATTGAAGGTTGCGTTCTATACCTTGACCCGAGCAAATGACGGGTTCGCCTCTTTGAGCAGGGAAATGAATGGAATGCATGGTGTGTGTCCTAAAAAATGTGGAATAGGCCTGGTTATATGATAAAAATGAAGTTGTATCCCTTAATCTGCTTCTTTTCTATGCACAATCAATCCGAGAAGATATCTTGTGTAACAGGCGTTATTTTAATGAGATACATTTTGTAATTACCTGAAAAACACATCTTTACCGACAGATACTCCTAAACCCACTTTTGGGAGATCGATGCTAGACAAGTCGAAACAACTGTAGTGATTAATAAACATTCTTGATTTTTTCCATCTTTCGTCTCTCTTGTTAATCAAATATATATATATATGAATACATAAACACACACACACACACACACACACACACACACACACACACACACACACAACCACGCTAATAGCTTAGGAGTGAAATTTAGGATTTTTCGGTTTTGTGTAAATCGATTTTGATAAAACTTTTCCCAGCTGGTTTGCACACTATGGCAACACCATTGTTATGTTTTCATTATTCTGTGTAACGTCCTTTCATTTGCAATGATACATATTGACCATACATTGAGTATAGATTTAACAGAAAACCATAGTAATATTACATTTATAATGAATTATTTAGTCGCATGAGCGCCATTTTGACGGATAACTTCAAAAACCCTATTAGTCATGGAATCTGTCAATTTCTTAATAGTAGTAGGTTGGACTGCCTCTACTGCAGCTTTGATAGTCACCCATAAGACACTTTCGACGTAAATAGACTAACACATACAAATAGAATGTTAAGAAGAAATATATTTTAAGAAAAGCCAGTTTTCTATTCAACTTTTTATGACGTCATCAGATAACGAAAGAATAGAAAATAAACGTAGGAATTCTATGTTACGTCAATTAGAAACAGAAATTCGACATCACGATAATCAGTTATCTCTCTATTAAATATGCTAAAAAGAGTTTGAAAAATTATTGGATAAGAAGCAGCCAAACCTTAAACTATACCTTAATGTCTAAAACAGTAGTTCTCAACCGGGGTCCAAATGGCCCTTAGGGTCCACATAAAATTTTGCAGTTAAAATTTTTGTGAAATAAATTGGTTGTATTTCAACAATACACAATATATTTTAGTAATTGTTTTATACAACATAGACGCAGGCATGGCTGTGTGGTAAGATTGCTTCCCAACCACATGGTTCAACGTTCAGTCCCACTACCTATGATACCTTGGGCAAATGGCTTCTACTATATTCTCGGACCGACCAAAACCTTGTAAGTAGATTTGGTTGACGGAAATTGAAAGAAGCCCGTCATATATGTTTATGTATGTATATATGCGTGTGTATCTTTGTGTCCCCGTTTGTTCCCTCACCCACTTGACAACCGGTGTTGGTGTGTTTACGTTCCCGTAACTTAGCAGTATGGCAAAATAGAACGCTACAATAAATACCAGGCTGAAAGAAAATGACGATTCATTCGACTAAAAATTCTTCAAGGTGGTGTCCCAGCAAGGCCGCAGTCTCACGACTGAAACAAGTTATGGAAAAGCCGATATTAGATTACATGAAGAGCAATAAAATATTCAAATGTGTTGGCATATATTTCTGGAAATATTAATTTGACTGGTATTTACCTTTTTTGTGTATTAAAATATGCTGGCACAATAGACACGGTCGTCGGAAATGAATGACGTAATCACCATTTAAAGATGCGATTTTCTCCATTCGTATTCTTAGTACTTTATGTTTTCAACCTCCGAAAGATGAAAAGTGAAGTTGGCTTCGGCAGAATTTGAATTCAGGACATTAAACTGGAAGAAATACCACAATGCATTTTCTCTCATGCTCTAACGATTCTGCCAATCCATCGCTCTTATTATATATTGTGAAAGAATGGATATTGTTGGAATTGTGAAATAAACACAAAACAAGGAATGACCAATTGACTACACTCTGAGATGTACCTGTACGCAGATAGAGAAATTAAGGAAAATAGAACTGATACAATTGTCAAAGATCAACAGGAGCAGAAACCCCTGCTGATGGTGTATTTCAAGACAAGCATTCACAAATCTGTCTCTAAAATGAGAAACTATACAAAAATAGAAATCTCCCATAAAAATAGATACCCTAGGATATGATATTTAATATAACAGTAAACAAACACAGAAGCATAACAAAGCATTCCACACATACGTGTTTTACGGAACTGTACTCCGTTACGTAGTGAAAGCACGCTATAAAATATATGACCACTGCAATGATTAATAATAATTGTTTCTAACAGGAGAAGAGACAGAGATATAATGCAACAGAAGTTTTACAATAAGTTTACAATATCTAACAACTGGAAAATATTCACTCAATTGTTCGTGAAATATGCATGAAATATACAAGATGTATAAAACATGAACATACAAATATGTTATTATCTTCATAGTAGGAAGGATTATCTTTCATATTACATGATACAAAATTTATTATACAAAATTTTAAAATCTTTATGCAGAATTGGCATTAATACTTCTGTATGTTAATATTTACACATCTGAGTGAATACATACACACACACACACACACACACACACACACACGCACACACACACACATACACACACACACACACACACAAACATACACACATGGTCAAGCATAGACGATACAGACATACATTCTTAGTCTTTATATCAAATTTGTGAAAATGGATGGAAAACATAGATATAAAGAACAATGAAATGTTGCTGCTGCTACTGCTGTTGTTGTTGTTGTTGTTATTGTTGTTGGTGGTGGTATTGGTGGGGTGGCAGTGATGATGGCGGTGATAGTGGTGATGCTACAGTGATAGTTATGGCGCTTTGTAGTGCTCCCAAAATGATATGGCTGTGGTGATATTTGTTCACATAGAGAAAAGGAAATGGACTACATACACTTCAACACACACATACACACACGCGCGCACACATACATACACACACATATAGTTATGTTTATTCACCTACAAAAACATAAATATGTATGCGTGTGTGTGTGTGTGTGTGTGTGTGTGTGTGTGTGTGTGTGTGTGTTCTTGCAAGCATGTATTTGAGTGTTTGATTTGCGTAATTAATTGATATTGTTGAAAGTACTTCTCTCTTCCCTCTCCATCACTCTCTTCTTCACGCCCTTACTATCTCGCTTTTCCTCTCGCTCTCTCTCTTTCTCCCTTTTTCTCCCATGCTCTCACTCTATCTCTCACTCTTTTATTGTCTATTTGTTTTTTCTTCTCTCTCAGTCAGATTTCTCTTCGTCTTTTTTCAGTTTTCCGTTCCTTTCTAGCTCCTACCGTCTATATGCGTTTGTTTCCGTTCGTAGTATAAACCCCAGCAGCTATGATCATCCGACAATCTATTTACTTATTTCTATATGTTCATGTTTGCCTCCATGTATTTATGTATGCATGTACGTTTGTACACATGTATAATGCGTATAATATATATATATATATATATATATATACAAATAAGAAAATGGAGGAACAAATTCATTTCGATCATCAACTTACAGATATTACCATTTCATATTATTTATTAATTATATAAATAGGAACATGAAAATCGAACAAGACAATATACATCAATATGCAAATTAATAATACCATAAGAATAATACAAATAAACTTCTCCTTACAGCTGTTTCAGCCCATAGATAAAAGCATCTCATTCTGCCTATATTAGTCAAATGTTGTTAGTTTTTGCTCCTGGCACTGCTTCGTATCCTTTGATTGCATCCTCTACACAAGGTATCTGAGCTTCATCAGACACGGTGGTGGTGACGTCATCCGCATATGCAGAAACAGACTACCAATCCCAATTCATTGGGAATTCACCCACCCCAAATTCACCCACCCCAAATTCTCCAGCCTCCGCAGCAATGGCTCAAGAGCCAGTACATACAGAAGCGAAGACAGGGGGCACTCCTGACGAACCGAGCTCTCGATTCTAAACATCACCGACAGGTAACCGTTTATCTAGACTGTAGATTTGATACCGCCATAAATGGCAGTGATCCAACCACGGAAGTCTGGGCTTAGCCCAGCTGCCTCGACGACTGCTGCCAGGTACTAGTGGTCTACCCTATCAAAAGTTTTACTCTGGTCTAAATGG
The DNA here is from genome assembly GCF_006345805.1 of Octopus sinensis. Classification (NCBI taxonomy): domain Eukaryota; kingdom Metazoa; phylum Mollusca; class Cephalopoda; order Octopoda; family Octopodidae; genus Octopus; species Octopus sinensis. The sequence continues at coordinate 32,939,984 of NC_043010.1, forward strand.
ACCAGTGTCCCACCTTTACCGGATAACTTACCCATCCTCTCTAAGGTATAGTGCAGGAAATGGAGATTGTCCTGGACTGACCTGCCTGGGATGGCACTTGTCTGTGCCCTTCCCAACAAGTTTCTCCGCGACACGTTGCCAACCTTTTAGCTAGCACCTTGGCCAAAATCTTTAACCCTACAATAAATAGAGTTATGGACCTAAAATTACTAATATGGTCCCCCATGCTCGGGTTTTTTCTGACCAGTGTCACCACTCCCCGATTTATAGAGCTAGGAATCCTCGCATTCTGCTGCCAGTTTGTGTAGACGCAGGCCAGCAAGTGCCCGAACAAGTCCGGCACGTTACAATAAAATTCATAGGGCAGACCATCCAGCCCCGGCGATTTGTCCCCGGTGCACTCAACCAGCACCTCTTCAAGCTCCATAGCCGTAATCGACCCTTCACAGCTTTCTGCCTTCCTTGCCGAGAGTCGAGGCCCACCGGCAAGGGGCTGAGTGTAAGTGTTGGCGTAGAGGGACGTAGACCGCACTGCTTTAAGTGCGGCGAAAAAGGTCACGTCCACTCGGAATGTAAAGAAAAGAAACGCGAAGCCCCTCCCCGAAAAGAACCACCAAACGAAGGGGAGAAAGAAAGGCAAACGGCAAAGCCAACAAAAGTTGTGGAAGAAACCAAACAAACAAGACAAGGAGAAACCCAAGAAATAATACAAACAACAGAAGGCGAATATATGAAATTTACCACATCATCTCCTTGTTAAAGGGTGCAAAATTTCAATTGTATCTAATATAAACCATCATATTTTAAAAATCTCATTAAACTAACTCATGAACACTATTTATTTGTAATGTCCTGTGTTGTTCCCTCTATGTTTTGATATTTTATTATCATAATAAGGAAGAAACCTCTAGCTGACCAATTATTCCGTGCTGATGAAGAGAAATAACCCGGAAATAGCGATACACAGATATTGCTTTGAGCTGCGTGGGGGTGTTAAAAGCCCTTGTTCGAAAATATAAAGACACAGAAAGTGCCGTGTAGCCAGCTGGAGACGATGTCTCCTGGGGCAAAATTACAGCAACATTCGTCCTAAATCAGGACTGCCATGTTATGCTGGCAAACAATCTTTACTCTAAATAAAAAAAATTTTTAGCCTCCCAGACGAAGTAGCGTTGGTTCGAGTGTTGGTCCCGGTCTTTCCCATACCGAAGCTGACCGAGACTCATACATACCCATATATCAAAATTGTGCCCCTTCCATTATATATCCTCTCTCTGTGAAACTACAAATACTTTCATATATATTATCCATGTGTTACTTCATTGCTAGTTAATTATTGCTGTTCCTATCGTTATTGTTACATTGTTATTGTTCAACTCCCAGTTTAACCCTAACTTAGCAATCGTATGATTACTGTGGCAATCCCGCTCTTAATACCAGACATAATTAATTTTTAGAGAACTTTGACATGTCCTTCCATTCTATTGAAGGCGCTGTTATATGAGAGACATTTGGTCGCCACTTCTAGCGAGTCGAACGACTGTTAGAAACGACTGCTCTCTTTAGTTAGTGTCACGTGATTATAAATATTTCAAAGCAGCAGCAGACAATAATGTAATGGTAATTGTGACGACACTTATGTACAGAAGGGAACAGTTGACCTTGCATTTAAGTATATACAAAGAAACAATGAACAAGTCACTTGATCTTATTTCAAATATCGAGCGCAGTAAATATGTATTGTTCAGTTTACATTTAGGACAAGGTTTGGCAAAAATATAAAGATCCACTTTTATGATATTTAATCTGAAAATAAAATCTAAAAAGTACCTCACCAGGATGGGCTCATCTCCATAGTCCCAGTTCATGGCAACATAAATAGTATTAACGTTTGCGCGTCGGATAAAAAATACTGAACGACATTTCTTTCACCTCTTTACGTTCTGAGTTCAAATCCCGCCGAGGTCGACTTTGGCTTTCGTCCTTTTAGGGTCGAGAAAATAAGTACCAACTGTACCAAAGACTGAAGCCATTAACAGACTGAAGCGGTTATCAGCTGACTACACGCCATTTCTTCCACAAAGCCGGGAACTTTTACTCATAAGCGAGGAATGGGTTTTTGAGGTTTTTACGTACATTCAAAGATTGCAGCAATGATAGATAACTTGGAATGGATCTCAAAATAATTTATGTGGAAAGAATGAAGTGATTACAATGTTTCTAATTGGTAAATTTTTATAAAATTAGTAAATCACCATATGTTTATATATCAAATCACTATGTTTAATAAATATAAACTTCACAAAGGATAATTAACGAAGAAATGTGGATTACTAAATCGTGTACGTATACTTCTCATAATTGTTAGGTACTCAAAATATTCTATTTTGACGGTAGTACAGATGATGTATCACACTCGTTCAAGATTGAGGATTATCTGCTCCTGAATCAGCATGTACGTGGTTGAGTACCAGTGTGACACAGCGCATGAAAAGGCTATACTGTTACAAATACAATCCACAAAACGGGCTTCTATATAGTTTCTGTCGACAAGGTATGGTTCACGTACAGGAATCGAAATCGAGATCACGTTAATCATTCGCCCAAACTGCGCTTACAGCTACATTATATACACTAAATAATTAGACATAGCATATACACCTGTTATTTGTACTTACCCCAGCATGGCCGTAGTCTAATGATTGAAGCAAGTAAATGATAAAAGATAAAGGAGATATATATATATATATATATATATATAATATATATATATATATATATATATATATATACATATATATATAACTCCGTCAATTACGACGACGAGGGTTTTGGTAAATCCGATCAACGGATCAACGTCAACAATATATATATATATACATACATATATATATATATATATATTATATTTATATTTATATTCACATACACACACACACACACACACACACACACACACACACACATACAGACATACGAAATTAACGTGCAAGTGGTTGAGCACTCCACAGACACGTGTACCCTTAACGTAGCTCTCAGGGAGGTTCAGTTTGACATAGAATGTGACAAGGTACTACTCATTTTTGCCAGCTGAGTGGATCGGAACAAAGTGAAATAACGTGTCTTCCTCAAGGACACAACGCACCGCCGAGAATTGAACTCATGACCTCACGATCGTAAGCCAAATACCCTAACCGCTGTATGTGAAGCCACGCGCCTTCACACACACACACATACACATAAACACATACACTCAAACACACACACACACACATAGGTGCTACTTTGACATGTGATCTACAATTTAAAGGGAGATTACTTTAGGTTACTTTTTAGTTTACTTTTCAATTTCTAAAGATGCTGGCTAAAGAATTTAATAATGTAATCAGCGACAAGATGAAGGCAGTTGCATTCTTACGAAAAAATTACCTTTTAGATGATGAAGAAAATTTTGTACCATGTCATCGGTGTGATAGAGAAATGAATGATGCTCGAAGAGAAAGGAAAAAACGGCGAAATTTTGCCAACTTTACGTTGCAAAACGCGCGTTTGCCAAACTTGTGTGTGATCTATGCGCTTATTTTGATTATTATATTGTTTATTTTTGGTTTCTTCTTATTATTTACTAAGATATAAATGAAACATGGTTCTATTATTATTAAAATAGTAAGAATTTTGAAAAGATACATTTACAATGCTAAGTATGTACAAAATTGAGAAATTGAAAAGTAAGCTAAGAAATAACTTAAAGTAATCTCCCTTTAAATTGTAGATCACACGCCAAAGTAGCACCCACATAAATATATATAAAAGGAGGTTGAAAAAATTTGAAAAAGGTTTCCGTATTATTTGTTCACCATTACACATGTTCCATTTACTAAGAGGAGTTACAAAACTGTACATGTAGAAGAAACATGTAACACATCTCCTATTAGAAATCCTTCAGACTGAGAAGCAATTAATACATTATTGCATTATTTGATTCTCTGTCTGAAGAATTTATGAGCGCTTCCAGATCCATTTCCCCCAAAAGATATACTTCATGCTCTCTCGAAGCTTTATATATTCATATGACGTCAACAATATATATATATATATATATATATATATATATATATATATATATATATATAATATATATATATATATATATATTATATATATATATATAAGGCGCAGGAGTAGCTTTGTGGTAAGTAGCTTGCTTACGAACCACATGGTTCCGGTTCAGTCCCACTGCGTGGCACCTTGGGCAAATGTCTTCTACTGTAGCCTCGGGCCGACCAAAGCCTTGTCAGTGGATTTGGTAGACGGAAACTGAAAGAAGCCCGTCGTATATATGTATGTGTGTGTGTGTGTGTGTGTGTGTGTATGTATGTGTGTGTGTGTGTATACGCTTGTATATCTATGTTTCTCCCCCTCAAAATCGCTTGACAACCGATGGTGGTCCCCGTAACTTAGCGGTTCGACAAAAGAAACCGATAGAATAAGTACTAGGCATACAAAGAGTAAGTTCTGGGGGCGATTTGCTCGACTAAAAGGCGGTGCTCCAGCATGGCCGCAGTCAAATTACTGAAACAAGTAAACGAGTGAAAAATATATATATATATATATATTCACATACACACACATACACACATACACACATACACACACACACATACGAAAGAAGCCTCCCTATATGTACCCTTGTGTGCATATATACATAGGATAGAAATGTATTTATGCATA
>NC_043010.1:32949714-32952214 GCF_006345805.1 Octopus sinensis
TTATGTAGTTGTATAATTATTTAATTTTAAAAATATACCAAAAGGATATAACTATTCATTATAATTTAGGGAAACGAGATCGAACTATATGAAGATAAATGTAAATATATTCAGATAGGGCAGATCAAGGCTAGGACAGGCAGATACAACAAAAGTAAAAGTAAATAATTATAATAAAAGGAGTAAGATTTTAAAAAAAAGATGGCGATAAATGGTTATCGTGCCGCAGTCGATTCATTCTTTTGTAATATTTCAACTGATCCTTTGCTATAGAGATCAGATGCAGTGCGACCACCTTGGTGAGGCCTTCCTGTCTTGGTGATAGACAAGTAATATTACAATTAATGTTATTATTCGTGAGATAATGGTGCATAATTTGCTAATGAGGTGGGTGATTTGCGCTTAGTACAAGAAAATTAACTAAGGTGAGTAAATAACATAGCGTAATTTCCGGTTCGGCAAAAGAAATCGATGGAATAAGTACCAAGGTAAAAGAACAAATACTAGGGTCGACTCCTTCAACTAAAAAACTCTTCATGGCTGCAAGTAAAAGATTAAAGATAAATATCGCCTACTAAAAGTCAATGGAAGATCCGACATATATTTTAGTTGAATTTCTGTGTTAATTTTGTACAATGAAAATATAAACAACATTATATAGCTGCTTGAAGCAGTAACTATTCAGAGGGGCAACTATTGACTACGCTACTGTTGCATCTACTTTTATCACACATCAAATAAATTACAATCAGCGCCAATCTGGTTATTGTTATTACTTATATTCATATTTATATAGCTCACACTATTATTAACGACACATATGTTACTATTCATATGGTTATTTATATTTCCATTATTATTGATGGAAATATAAAAATCGGGCACGTTACTAGCGTTCTTTTTATTATTGTACTTAATATAGCAAATACAATTGCTTGTAGTAGTAGTAGTAGTAGTAGTAGTAGTAGTAGTAGTAGTAGTAGTAGTAGTAGTAGTAGTAGTAGTAGTAGTAGTAGTAGTGCCATCAGTAATGGTAACATTATTAGTAGTAGGATGGCTCGTAGTACTAATATCGCCAAATTTAGGGCGAGAAAAACTTTTACGGATACTTTTCTTATTAATATTTTTTTTTTACTTCAAATTCTGCCGAGGTCGGCTTTGCTTTTCATCCTTTCGAGGACGATAGAATAAATCGATGGGAGTGACCATCATTGTTATTATTATTTAAACATTAATGAGAGAAAACTTACTCAAATTTTTTCTTTCTTTTTTTTTTTGTAGAATACATTAATTATAGATTTACGGGAAGAGGCGTCAGTGACTTCGATGTTTTGGCCTGATAACCTTCGTCGAACGATGGCTAGAAGGTCAAAAGCTCTAAGTCACTGTCGTTCCTCTTCTTGTAAAACTATAAGATATTTATGCATATATATGTGTGTGTATATGTACATGTCTGTATATGTGTGTGTTAGTAGAGATGCATACATATAAGTGTGTATACATATACATACATACCTGCATGCATACATACATACATACATACATACATACATACATACATACATAAATACATACATACATACATACATACATACATACATACATACATACATACATACATACATACATACGCACATACACTACATACATATCGGAATCAAATGGTTCACTATCTAATGGTGACCAATGGTTTTATGCTGCCGGGCAATTTCCGATCTAGTTTGAAGATTATCGCCCGAGAGTAGATCATCGTTAACTACGAACCATTGAGCCTCTCCCCACGTTCTGAGCTCAATCCCACACCACCAAAGTGAACTTTGTCTATTATCATTTCAAGCTCGATATATAAAGTATCGGTCCTGAAGGTGGCGAGCTGGCAGAACCGTTAGCACGCCGTCGAAATGCTTAGCCGTATTTCGTCTGTCGTTACGTTCTGAGTTCAAATTCCACCGAGGTTGACTTTGCCTTTCATCCTTTCGGGGTCGATAAATTAAGTACCAGTTACGCACTGGTAATCGACTTAATCCGTTTGTCCCCTCTATGTTTAGCCCCTATATAAAGTATCGCTCCTGTACTGATGCAATTCTCTCTAAATCTCAGTTTCCACCGTCTTTCTCTCACTTCCGTCTTTCTCTCCCCGCTCTTTCTTCTACTTCTCTCTCCTCCATCTCTCTTTTCCCACTTCTCTTCTCTCTCTTTACCTCTCTTTCCCTCTCTCTTTTGTCCTTCTTTTACAACTCTCCCTCTCTCTTTCCCCTCCTTCCCTCTCTCCGTATCTCTCTCTTTTTTCCCTACCTGTATATCTCTCTAAATTTCTCTCTAACTCTCACTTTCTCTCTCACTCTCGCTTTCTCTCTCACTCTCGCTTTCTCTCTCTCTCCCTCTCTCTGTGCCATTCAGCCTCTCTCTCTCACTCTCTCTCTCTCTTTCTCTCTGTGCCATTCAGCCTCTCTCTCTCTCACTCTCTCTCTCTCTCTTGGCCATTTAGTCTCTCGCTCTC
>NC_043010.1:32962214-32964714 GCF_006345805.1 Octopus sinensis
TTTTGAGTTATTTTGCACACAGACGGACAGACGGTCAAACCAACGCCGATGAAAACATAACCTCCTTCCTTGGCGGAGGTAATGAATAGGAACGTTATTAGTCTCTATTTAGCGAGAAAGATACAGTGTTCGAATCCAGCCTGGTACTGTGTTATACATATAAAAAAAAAATAATATAACACCTCAAAGCGATAAGGAGCAGAATGAAGAAAAGTAGGCCGATGAGGAAAAGTAGGCTTTCTGAAGCAAAAGAAATAAAGACCAAAGTAAACTTAATTCGAAAAACATTTAGAAAAACATTAACAAATGTTAAGTGGGTCCGTTTACGAAGAAGAAACTCTCACCGCGTGGGAAGAATCTGAATTTTATGAAGGAACCCATGTCATGTGAGGTGAAACCAACTCATTGCTCTGGAAGAAGCGATTTACAAGAATATAAAGAGCTATAATAAGACTATTATTATAATAAGCCCTTTCAATCTTGTCCACTATACCTCTTTCGCCAAAGACCAGACAGATGAAAACTGCCTGTTCTTTTTGGTCAAAGGGAAATAACATGACGCTCTTCTCAATGGACTCAACTGATCGCTGGATCCGTCCCACACTCAACAGCAGGAACTCGACACAATTCCACAGGTCAGCAATACTCGGGCACTGGACGAGTGCGTACAGAAATTCCGATGCTTTACGCGCATCTCGGGGAAGCCCGACTGACAGCATTTTTGTGTCTGTAAAGTCTACCTCGAAATGGCAATCTCCAACTGTTCCGGCTAGCACTACCAGGCAAAGAAATTTCTGAGATTATCCATTAGCCCCGACTCCAAAGTCCTCCGAAACAGACTAATTTCGTTAATACCTAGTCTCCCCGGGAATGTCGACGCTCTTTCCCGCCACTTACCCTCTAAAGAAAGCCTAATCGGGTTTCTGCCTACAAAGTATATCTATGTCGGTCACACAGATCCTACTGCAGCAGCAGCAGCAGCAGCAGCAGCAGCAGTAGCAGTAGTAGTAGTAGTAGTAGTAGTAGTAGTAGTAGTAGTGTCAAGTAAGGCGGCGAGCCAGTAGAAACGTTAGAGCGCCGGACTAAAGTTCCTATTCATTACATTCTGAGTTCAAATTCTGTCGAGGTCGACTTTAGTTTCGAGTCATTAAAATAAGTGCTAGTTGAGCAGTGGTGATCGATGTAATCGACTTACCTCCTACCTCTAAAATCATTGGCCTTGTGCCAAAACCCATTGTTATTTTCTCCACCTTGCTTTAACGGGCTACACGTTGCTTTATACAAGCTACACCAAAGTTTCAACCAGAGCCGTCAAGAGACAAAGTCTTACATCTGAAGATACAAAAAGATCTCTGTATGTTACAAAATAAAATTATTTTTACACAATTTATAATGAAAATGAATTAATAAAATTGTATTTAGACAGAGAGGAATTTACGTAAAATATGTGAAATACCTGTAAGTAGGATCGTCTGCAATTTACTTGTTTTGGGACTGCCTGGAATGAGGTCAACGCATTCGTTTACCTCTTTTGATATTATTCCAAATTCCCCAGTCACAATAGCTAATATTGTGGCTTTGAGATGTCACATACTCCTGAGTAGTAGTAGTAGTAGTAGTAGTAGTAGTAGTAGTAGTAGTAGTAGTAGTAGTGGTGGTGGTTGGTGGTTGGTGGTGGTGGTGGCAGTACTAGTATTAATAGTAGTAGTAGTAGTAGTGGTGGTGGTGGTGGTGGTGGTTGGTGATGGTGGTAGTAGTAGTAGTAGTGGTGGTGGTGGTGGTGTGGTGGTGGTGGTGGTGGTAGTAGTAGTAGTAGTAGTAGTAGTAGTAAAGCATAGCAGAAACAGTCTTACATGCGACTAAATTATGCTACTATATTCAGAAATCTAACCTGTCCAGCATTGATTTTTCTCTTGGTTCTAACATAGGCGCAGGAGTGGCTGTGTGGTAAGTAGCTTGCTAACCAACCACATGGTTCCGGGTTCAGTCCCACTGCGTGGCATCTTGGGCAAGTGTCTTCTGCTATAGCCCCGGGCCGACCAATGCCTTGTGAGTGGATTTGTAGACGGAAACTGAAAGAAGCCCGTCGTATATATGATATTATAATATATATACTAGCAGTATCGCCCGGCGTTGCTCAGGTTTGTAAGGGAAATAACTATAAAGCATTTTTAGGAGTTATAGCCAAAAAATAGCAAAAAATGGAAAAAAAAATGATGGTAAATTTTTTTTGAGAGTTAAAAAAGGTGGAGTTGCGTCCCCTAGACGGTCTGTGGTTTGGGTTTCTGATTCTCGACCCCATGTCGAATTTATCGATTTTTTTCAGAACTGGGGGAACTTTTCAAAATTTTCGCTGTGTTAGTTTTGAATTATGACATTGGGCTAATCGGTTGAAAGCCGTGGTCAGAGTGAGGGTACGAGAAAACAGACACACAGAAAACGCACAGACAAACTGCCGTTTATATAGAGAGAGATATATGTGTGTGTGTATGTGTTGGTG
>NC_043010.1:32969714-32972214 GCF_006345805.1 Octopus sinensis
TCCATATCTTAATTTCACCTCAACACGCCCACACTCACATCAAACCAGCTATTCATTCTTGCAGTTTCTCTACTTTTTAAACCGAAGCTAATTCTAAAGTCAATTCGCATCAAATACTCCGTTTTTTTTTTCTCATCAACGTGTTCCTGCAACACAACCAGTGATAAAAACCGACGTCGAGTCCAAACTATTAACCGTACATCTTCCCTGCCGACCCGTCCACCACCACCGCATTCCTTCCCCTATCATCTTCCATCCCGCTTTACGACCCCTTCTTTGTAATTTCCATTTCTCCAATCTGGCAATGACACTTTCCAATCTTTCCTGGACACCCTCTACCCTCCTTCAAATGGAATTGCGGCTGCACGACTCTCTGATCAACAGTTCCTTTATCAATACCTCCTACTGAAAAACTTGGCCCTTCGTTCAGAAGATTAACATTCTGCAAGATCCACATCCGTTTTCTAAGTCGTTGATCGATTCAAGAATGTATTCTATTGCAATATCTTTTACCTTTTATTTGTTATTTGTTTTAGTCATTAGGCTGCGGCCATACTGGGGCACCGCTTTGAAGAATTTTTAGTCGAAAGAACCGACCCTAGTGCCTTTTTTTAAAGCACGGTACTTATTCTATCGAACTCTTTTGCCGAACCGCTAAGTTACAGGAGTGTAAAGACACCGGTTGTCAAGCGCTGGTGGGAGACATACATAGATTCAAACACACACGCACACACCACACCACACACACACACACACACACGTATACATACATATATATATATATATATATACTAAAAATAATATGGGTGGCTTATTAGCAATTTAACAACCTAAATGCAAAATTACAGACGATACTAAGAAGTACTAGCATTGCTAGAAATAAGACCCAAATCAACTCAATAGCCACAGACAGCACCATCTTAATAACTGACAAGGGAGTCAAGCTCCCTACAACAGCGAATATGATTTTACCTTTAAGTTGTTAAGTTGCTAATAAGCCTCCCATATTATTTGTAGTTTTCACTTTTACCGTTTTTGAAATCAGCGTATGACTTCAACGGATATCTTATAAACTGACAAGGTGAGTTGAGTTTAACCATAGGCGTGGTAAGAGCCATCGATGAGAATTAAGATGCTCCAGCATCAAAATTTGAAATCACTGCTGTTGTAAGGAGCTTGTCTCTCTTGTCAGCCATTAAGATGGTGCTGTCTGTGGCTATTGAGTTGTTTTGACTCTTATTTCTAGCAATACTGAACCACTTAGTACCTTCTGTCACTCTAGTGATGTATCTCTCTCTTTTCTCTCTCTCTCTCTCTCTCTCTCTCTCTCTATATATATAATATATATATATATATATATATATATATATATATATAGATATATATATGTATATACGACGGGCTTCTTTCAGTTTCCTTTGGTCGGCCTGATGCTATGCGGTTGGGAAGCAAGTTTCTTACCACACAGCAACGCTTGCGTCTATAAGTAAAAGACCAATTAAGTGGTGTGTTTATTTTGGAGAAATTGGCCGAAGTTTGACCGATGAATTTAGAAAGTATCTACAGGATGTGAAACGCAACAGCAAATCTCAAAAATGTCAATTCCCCGGGATATTCCCGTCATTATTATTCTATCTTTGCTCATCTCCATCACCATAATCTTCGTTCGTCTTCTCCGAGACAAAGATTACTCGTCCAACAGGGGACAGCTTTTTTTTTAAAAAATTAATCGATTAGCCTTCCTTTGACAACACATTCTTATTAACACTTACCCTCATCTAGAACTTCTGCAATCTCCTGCCTACCTATTCGTTAATGTATTTTCCAGCTTTTTAGGATTTTTATTTTCATCATCTGTGTGTGATTCGTTGTTTACATGGTGCTGTGCTTCTGAAAGATGAGTTATATATAAACAACTACAACACAAGTTATGCCTCTCTACTTAACGCTCGCTAAATGAAAATCGATGCTTATAACCTTAACGGAGAATCTTACCTCTCACAATATAGAAACATTTCTTATGGCCCCAGCAGACAAAACGGATGATAGCGAGGAAGATGCGCAGGAACAGCCACTCTGACTCGTGGGGCTGGCACTTGCGGACTGCAATCTCTGCCCCGATAGTGGTGATCAGGGATATGGTCCGGGAGCCAAGAACGCAGGAGGCCTCAATTGCCACAGGCTCAATCATAAACTTGTCGAAGAGCGACCAGTACCTTGACATTTTTTTATTTTTCATCAGCCCAACGAGCCTGGGCTGGTAGCTGACAAGGCCAACTTGTATTTGTGTATGTTCATGTGACGGGATGAATATCTGAATAAGTGTGTAGGGGCGCTTGTGTACAGGTTTGTATAATATTATGTATACTAGCGGGACCCGTGAATATTTCACGGAATTAATTGTAAACTTATTGGGTTATTCCTGAAAACTTTATCCAAAAAGCCTAAAGCGTAGCCTGTGTTGTGTCCGTATGGAAAGCTAGTTGCTTATCTACTACTC
>NC_043010.1:32977214-32987214 GCF_006345805.1 Octopus sinensis
TTTCCAGAGTTCTTATCCCTATTCTGTATGTATATTAATCCTTTCTACTATACGCACAAGGCCTCAAATTTCGGTGGTGGGAAAAAGTCGATTACATCAAGCCCAGTACTCAACTTTATCGATCCTGGAAGGATGAAAGGCGAAGCTGACCCTGGCGGAATTAGAACTTAGAATGTAAAGAAGACGAAATGCTGCTAATCATTTTGCCCAGCATTCTATTGATACTGCCACCTCGTTAGAGTAATGTAATGTAGACTAATTTTACAACTCTAAACATTATAACTCATAGTTCACTATTTGTTGAGTATTTTATTGTATTATGTCACAGACTTCACTGATTGATATGTTTTTCCTGCATATGTCTAAATCACATGCATGTATACATACATAAACACACGCGGGGACACACCACGCTCACGCATACACGCTCACTCTCACACACACACAAAATTTTCATTTTGAAGATGTGGGAATGAAGAGTGGGTGAATTAATAATTCAAAGCAATAAAGTGCCCCGTCATACGCGTGCGCGTACATATATTTTGAACTATTAAAAAAAGTGAAGATATAAATATAAACAATATAAACCATGAAAATAAAAGATTAGTCTAATCATTGTAAATATTTATTTAGTTCTGGTGAACTATGACGTCAGTTGACCGGATGGTAACACGCTATGGCTCCTGCTCTTAACGTAACACTCAAAACTAAGATATAAAAGCAAATAAATACGAGAAGAAATTCTCAAAAGTGGAGTTGGGCTGAACATGTCTGAAAGTGATGTAAACAGAGATGGATATGGGAGGATGGCGTAGGTTATGAGTCTTTACAAAATGGAGGTGGAGAGAAAACGATATAGCAGTATACTTTTTGCACTCTCGACTATTTTCTTAATCCTACAGTTGATCGTCACCTTCTCTTTCTTTCTCTTTCTCTCTTTCTCTCTCATTTTCTCTCTTTCTCTCTTTCTCTCTTCCTCTCTCTTTCTTTTTATCCATTTATATATCTATATGTCTATATCTATCTCAAACATACACACACTATTACTCTGCCATGCAAATGAGCACAGGTATGCAAATAAGCACAGGTATATATGGTGTCTGTTGTTCATCACAACTTTTTCGTAAGTAGTTGTAAGCTTCTTTCTTTCCCACCTCCTTCTCTCTGGGTCTGGGGGTGGTGTAAACAGAAGAGCTAAAACTGGTGACGAGTTTGTAAATGACATGCAAAACTAGTTGAGTTGTTCTTCATTCCTTGAAAGTTAAAACTAGAATACTTAGGCGCTTACGATCGGCTGACCATTTAAATCTTATCCCTATTTTCAATGCTAACAATTATTATGAACTATGTATGAGTTCATTTTTTTTATATACCCATCTTATACTATTAATTATATATTTCTAAACACGGACACTATACGATTGTGTGGAAAACAGTTTCGTTGCTTCACCTGCAACGTGGGCATCTAGGCGAAACTGTGACGTCGTGCCTCGCGAGTTTATCCTGAACTAGTAAGGCACTTCGGAAGCACAGCCAAGCCAGGGACCTCTGGAAGTTGTCCATAGGTCTTGGGCCGAGAGTTCTTTGATGCAGTTTGGCAAACTGACTTTCATCGAAACCCAGAATCTCCCCAAGCTGTCATCACACTTGCCCTCTACCAGCCATCTATAGTACGCCGAGGTGGTACCCCCTTCGCCGGCATTGCTTGTTCGGGAGAGAAGCACGAGCACCTGTGGACATTCTGCTTTCCAAGCTCCCAGCCTTGGTCTACGCCTGTTCCAGGTTTCCAATTCACCAAAAGAAGTGAACCTGGGAAATATCTCATAAACGAATGGAGACCACATCTGCTCACCGTCCATGTAGAGTCAGAGATACCTCAACCTCAGCGAATGCCTGCGTATCTTTAGCCACGGCGTCCCTAACCCATCCTTTAGCGGCTGTTGGCAGCAGATAGAGCACCTTGCAAGAGGCCACCTGTCCTCCCACAAGAAGTGAAAGAGCATGCGTTCCAACTTGTTTAGCCACAAATCGGGGCACGGCACGGCGTCTAGGCGGTAGGTAATGACAGATGCGATAAATACATTTGCCACCTCCGTCCTCCCTTCTAGGGATAGCCTCCGCCCAGCCTCACTTACTCAGACCGCTACTATTTATATGTAGTGGTCCAGTCCATTCCCGCCAGGGGGCGTCGTACTCTCGCACAACAGTATGTATGCTCGTATGTATGTTCTTCACACACCTCCAGCCGGTCACTGACAAACCGACAACGCCTTTTAGCTTGAGTGAAGACAGTTCCAAGTTTTGTGAATATGTGTATTAATAAGGATATATACGTTGAGCTAAGTATATAACGGCAAGCCTGTACGGATATACACGTCTACTTAGTAAACGACTACGTTATCCTTTTTTTTTTCTTTTTTTTTTTTTGGTGTGTGCGTATGTGCCTTATGTACAAATGTAATTGTAATAAGTCTAGGAAACTCAGAGAGAGAATCTGTAGAGCGTTGTAGAAATTTTCCGTGCTACTAATTGATTCGATTTAGAGATCGGGAATCTGTTTTGTTGGGTTTTTTTTTTTCTTTTTAAACCCCAGAATTCCCTGGTTTTTATATAAATCTGTTGTTTTATATCCCTGCACAGCTATGTTAATAGACACAAAGGAAAATCTGTAGTCGGACCCTAAGGGTTCTAAGCTTTACACTTCCTCTCTCTATGTGTTTTCTTTTACCACATTCACGTGTACTGGACAACTGCAAATACGCATGAGAGTTAGTATCAGCATTTACATAGGTGGATGTGTGGGAATATTTCCATTTATGTAACCGATGCAAATTTACAAAGCTATCCGTAAGATAAACTTAAAAATAATTTTAGCAAAAATGTCATGTCCTCTGGGAAGGAAACATTTTGGGGCAACTGCTGATAATAGAATTGATATCTACCGCACTGATATAACACAATCGACATTTTGTATCACAATATGGTGGTTTTGAGGTATTCTTATCTCGAGTATTCGGTAGCTGTCTCCTGTTTCTGAACAGAGTATTTGTCTAAGTGGGATCTCTGCCTGTCTGTCCGTCCGTCCGTCTGTCTGTATGTTTGTATGTATGTATGTATGTTGTGTATATATGTGTGTGTATATATGTATGTATGTGTGTATTTATGTGTGAATGTATAAATTGCTGTGTATATATATGTATGTGTATGTATGAATTAGTGAATGTACGTGTGTATGTGTATGTATGTACATATTTATGTGCATGTATATGCATGTATTATGTAAGTATTTATGTATCCAGGAATGCACATATTTATGTTCACATGTATGTGTATTTCTGTATTTATGCACCTATGTGTGCATTTATGTATGTATGTATGTATGACTGTATATTTTTGTACATGTCTATTGTCTATCTGTATGTACGTATCTATTGTTCCCCTCATTGTTATTAGATTAAAATTTTTATTATTTAATCATTACGTTGGTGCTTCTAGTCCCAGATCATCTCAGATAACCCCTGACCCAGAAGACGTTCCAGTCATGATCATTCCATCCCTTTCTTTAAGCACAATGAATATAGAACAGTATAATCTTCTATATCCTAACTTTTTATAATAGTAAGAGGCTACAGTTGGTGCTTCTAGTCCCAGATCATCTCAGATAACCCCTGACCCAGAAGACGTTCCAGTCATGATCATTCCATCCCTTTCTTTAAGCACAATGAATATAGAACAGTATAATCTTATATATCCTAACTTTTTATAATAGTAAGAGGCTACAGTTCTATATTTAAGAGATGAGGAATTATGTACATTATTTACATTTGAAGGATATTTGTCCTCATCTTGTTTGTTGTTAACACAACGCTTCGGCTGATATACCCTCCAGCCTTCATCGGGTGTCTTGGGTAAATTTCGAAACTGGGTTCTCATTCCTAAGGTATTTTTCGATGTTGTTGTTATTCTAACTGGGCCCCACATGGTTGTGATGCATGTGCCTAGTGTATCCCTTATCAGACGGGTAGTCATGATGGGTATACTGGGCTTCGTATATTTTACCCCAGTGTCACTTTGATCGCATGCACTGCTCTCTCACTCAATAATAATAATAATAATAATAATAATAATAATAATAATAATAATAATAATAATAATAATACCAACATCGAAAATACCTCAGGAATGAGAACCCAGGTTCGAAATTTCCCAAGACACCTGGTGAGGGCTGGAGGGTATATCAGCTGAAACGTGTTAACAACAATCAAGATGAGGACAAATATCCGTCAATTGTAAATAATGTAAATAATATAGTAAGATGCTATTTTAGGGATTTTTGTGTGAGTAAACCCATAGTATCCATCGTTAGGGTATATTTATTAGGTTTATGAAGCCTAATGATAGAGGCCAGAGTTAGTTACCGTACTTATTCGAGTATATAAGTCGCAGCTCTAATTTAATGTTAAATCTTGGTATATTTTTCCCCTTTAGTTTTTGCTTTGCCCCGTTTATAAGTTGACCTCCAGTTATTTCAATGTGCGGATTTATACACGAGTAAATACAGTATGTTGTGTTTGGACTGTTCATCTTAAAATGTAAAATTCTGATGTTCCTGATTGCATGCTACAAATTTAGTTAATCTGGTAAGTTGAAATCTCTTGGGGTTTTTTTTTATTTTTTAAATAACTCAACTCTTTAATCAATTGGTAAATTGTTGGGTTATGTGAAAATGTTCAGTTATAATATCCCCGCCAGATGTAAGTAGCTATTCACGTAAGTAACTATGTGTAGTTTAGAAATGATTGTCAGATGTTCCAAAATGATAGAGAATCGAGATAGTCAGAGTGGTGGGGAGAGAAAGAAAGAAACAAACAAACAAACAAAGAGAAACATAATGAATTTAATGGCAAGTGCAACAGACACACCATTCATTGACACAGCATATAACATACAATGATGCAGTATTGTACATAACCCGGTCAGAGAATTGATGGACTTGTCATCTGGAACTATAAAAAACATGAACTATATAACCTCAAACAATAAAGTTACTAACTAAATATGGAAACTGAAATAAATGTTCTCTTCATCAGAAACAAGAAATGCTTTTGATCCAAAATGTTGCCTCTCTTCCAGTAACTTCAAGCATCTCCAACGTTATCTTATGTCTCAACACACATCATCATGATGATGAGGTTGGGTGAACTCTAAAAGGATTAGCCTACCAAGTAGATTGTTGTACACAACTAATTTAGTATTCCAAATTAAGAAGATAGAAAAAACACTTCAGAAAACATTGAAATATTATTAGAAATTCATAAAAGTAAAGAAAGAGACATAACCATGTTGATTATATAAAGCGAGAAAAAATTATCAAATATTTCGTCATTAACAAAGCTATTGTGAGTATAACATTACGAACTGAAACATTAACAGTGAATAACACTATAAGTCATCTATATATCTCTATATATATATAAATGGCAGTTTGTCTGTCTGTGTGGCTGTCAGGTTGTACCCTCACCCTGACCACGGCTTTCAACCGATTCTGATGAAACTTGACACACACATAGCCCAATGTCATAATTCAAAACTAACGCAGCGAAAATTTTGAAAAGTTCCCCCAGTTCTGAAAAAAATTGATAAATTCGACATGGGGTCGAGAATCTAAGCTTTTTATACGCAACACATTTTCTGTCGGGAGACAGCTAGGAACATCGTATACATAGAAGTATTCGAGTGAAGAGAAGACATTGCAACCTACACATGCGCCTTCGTTCCCTAGAGGGAAAGAACTAGATTGGGATTAGTCGTTGCCTACTAAGGGCTCTTACATACCTGGGCAACGCCGGGCTATGCTGCTAGTATATATATAAATCTGAAGTTGTCTGTGTATGGCAGGTTTGGTAGCCTTCAACTAACACTATCTCCTCCGAGACCCTGCGGCGCAAGTGGACCAAAATTGAAAATATGATAGAAGAAGGCTTGTTCTTCCTACCGTAGAAATAAAAATTCAAATCGGACCATGTTAATACCAAAAATTATTTACGTAAAAAAGGTGCTTTTTTTCTATGAAAATCCCTATTTTTTTACGATTTTTTGACTGCTTTGTCACCATTTTTCGGTGTATTTCAACCAGGAAAATGTTCACTTAAAGACGATAACAAGCTACATAATGCAAAACTTTTACTTTTCAAAAATTCCAATTCTAAAGGGTCGAAACAAACCCGAGCAACGCCGGGCGATACTGCTAGTTATGAATATACACAGAAAGGCAAGGTTTGGGGAAAAGCGATGTGTTTTTTCTTGTTTTTTCGTAACAACCCCGACAATATAAAACTCTAAACAATTTCGGATGCGAAGAAAACGGCCGCCTATTAGAAAGGTTGTGTGGTTAGCAAGTTCACAACCCCATGATTTCGAGTTTGATCCTATAACGCAGTACTACCTTATTCTACTTTATCTTTAAACCGATGTCGGTTAGTGGATGGAAACAGTACGTGCGCTCGCGCGCGTGTGTGTATGTGTGTTCGCGCGTCCATGCCTGTGTATGTTTGTGTGTGTGTGAGTGCGTGTGCATGCGTACGTGCGAGTGCGTTAGTGTTCAGCAATTTTGCGATGAACGTGATTTAGAGATTCGATATATATAGACGATAAAATATTATTATCATAATATATATATATATATAATAATAATAATAATAATAATAATAATAATAATAATAATAATAATATAATAATAATAATAATAATAATAATAACAATAATAATAATAATTATTATTATTATTATTATTATTATTCTATGTTTGACTTTTGCTTATGTCTACAAGTTGGCTCCAAGTCTCATCCAGAGACCTCAAGAGACAACAGGTTGGAAGTCTGTGCCATATATTTGGGGTTTTTTGGTTGTTGTACTAGTGTATGTCTAATACATAATAAAAAAATAAATAAAAATAAAAATAAAAAAGTTTTTTTTAAACCTTGGGATTACATAGAGAGTATTTTGCGTAGGATATGAGCAGTTCCCATGAGCACTATCTTTTGAATTTCTGCCATTTTGGGGTTTCCTGGTATCTGAGTTAGGTAGCAATCACAGTCCTTTCGCTATCATTCCCAGGGCACCTATGACAACAGGTATTGTTTTAGTCTTCAGCTTCCACATTTTGCTGATTTCTATTTCAAGATCTTTATATTTGCTCAGTTTTTGGTAGGTCTTGACAGATACGTTTATATATCGATTGGGACAGTCATATCAATGAGGAGACATGTTCTTTGTCTGAAGTCTTTCAATATGATGTCTGGCCTATTTGCATCTATCTTCCTGTCAGTTTGAATGGTGAAGTTCCAGAGGAGTGAGATGTGGTCATTTCAAGCACTGGAGGTGGATTGTGTTCCCACCAGTTTTTTTCATGGGGCAAATCCAGGTTTTTGCAAATTACCCAGTGAATATATTGTGCAGCTCTATCATGCCTATTGAGGTACTCTGTAGGCGCTAGAAGACTGCATTTGGAGACAACATGATCAATGGTTCATTTTGTTGTCGGCATACACGACATGTTGGGCTACTGTCGTTTCTTTAATTATGTTGGCATGGTAGTTTCTTGTTGGTAGGCATTGATCTTGAGCTGCTATGATAACCCCTCTGTTTCAGATTTTAAGCCAAGCCATTAGCCATTGATGGGTCAGGGCTTTGTCGATATCTGCCTTTTTGTTTGTGTTTGTTTTTTCTCTGCCCAGATTTTTCCAAAATCCCTGCACTTCTTCTTTTGATGTGGTACAGACCTTGCAGTAACGCTGTTTTTCCTATCTTCCTGTAAAATTCTTGGTGTTTATTTTTGAACATGTTGTTGTCCTTGAAAAATCTAACACGCTTTTCATACCTCGCTATGCGGGCAGCTTTGGCAATACCTTTTGTTGATGGTTTCTATGGTGGCATCAATATCAAATATAGTTTTCATATTGTATTTTTTCAGTAATTTTGAGGTTTTTGTAGGTTTGGTAGACTTGTGAGCCTTAAGGTTTTTCAAATATTCAATGTCAGATCTAAATATTTTAATTTGTTGTTGGCAGACGCTCTTGCCAAGAAGTCTTTTTGTGGAATGTTGCCGTTTTCTAATCTTTACACCACATAGGATCGTTGAGATTTTCGCGGATGCATAGTATAGGTGGTTGAGGTTTGTGATATCAACATCATTAGCTGAAATTATATCCTTAAGTGCAAGCCGGATTTACCAATTATTTTCATGTTTTGGTTAGAGTTGCGGATTTTAGGAAGTGTATCACGTTCATCCATGCTGGTTTCTTTAATTTCAGCCATTCAATTATGATTTGAATTTTTAGCTCATAGTTTCTGTTGTGTTGGTCAATATTTGTGTGACTTTCTTTATCTATTTGGTGCTCATCTGTCTTAGTGTTTATGATTGGTTCAGGGAGTATTTCACTTTGGCCTATCACTTATACTACTCTTTCAATCCTCACTTCGTTTATCAGCCCTGGGCTGGTCTATATTATTTCCTCTGTATTATCTTCTCTAGCTGCAGCTTCGTTCATTTTATCCGATATTGCTTGTCTAACTTGATCAATCTCTACTTCAGTCAGTAATTTTTTTTTTTTAATATGTTTCTTCTGACGTTGGCAAGTTTGTTACTGTCTATGTAGGGTCTTACTTCAGGGTGTTTCTGTCTCCAGCTTAAGTATGCTTGTACAGTGTTAGATTTATCTGTGGGGAATATATGGCATGGTAGAGGCCTCAAGAACTTCTTTATTATCTTCCCTAGACCATTTTTCCTTCTTTTTCTTTTGATTATTTGGTGATGAGCATGGATGGCCATCTGTTGGAATATTCCGGTTGTGGGGTACGTCCAGCTCCTGGTGTTGGGAAGATTTGATCCAGTAGCTGATTTTTCAATCAGACTTTGGTTCAATTTTCGGGTACGTGGTCTTTTGTAATCCGCGCAACGACCAATGCGGTTTATGTTTGATTTGTTGACCTTGAAGCATGACGAGCTTCCATTCTTATATTAGGAGATGGATCTGTCAGTTTAGGGTTCTCTACATGTAAGCATTGCTCATAGCACAGCTTCTTAAGACTAGCAGATCTTATTCGTCTGTATTTTTTTTGTTGATAATTTTATCTCCGAACATTTTTTTTTCCTTTCCTCCTCTTCCTTTCTTCAAGGCTCACTCTGCCTGTATTAGTTCGAAATAATGAGAATAAAATACGGAGAAGGAAAAGAAAAAAAGGGGAAAAAGACGGGATCTGTCAGTTATTATTGTTATTACTATCACCTTCACCACCATCACCATCATTAGCAACATCACCATCAATGACATTGTTTTATGTGTAGCCACAGCCACCATCAACACTCCATTGTGTAGGAGAATGGTTGGTTAAAGAATTCACGTTCTTTGGGTCTATAAATAGATTCGGCAGATGGTGGAGACAAAGGACGTTAATGGCCAGTAAAAGGTCAAACCTGTTTACATTTATTTTTTTTTTCCTTTCTCTTTTCTTTCTCTCCACATACATATGTATATGTATACTCATTCACACATATTATCTGATGTTTACGTCGATGATTTTTTAAAAAACTTTCTGAGTTCAATGTTATGTATATATTTTTTAAATTTCTGAATTCAGTTGTATGTATATATTAGTAGGTGTTAATTCCATAACTTTTTATCGTGCATTTAATTGTGTGTTGTTACAATAAAAGGTAATTTAAAGGCAATTTTACACATTCTTATAGTCATGAGAGACGACTAAATGTAAATATTCACACAGAATTGGAGATATTTATGTTTCTAATTTTTCTTGTTAGGTGTACGTTTGTATGAGCTGTAGATATGTAAGTTTTTTTTAACTTATTTTGAGGGAAATTCAAATTACTCACATAAAACAGTAGATCTTCCAGTTTTCTACAGTTGTTTTTTTTTTCAGTTGTCCTGCTGGGTTCGCTGTTGCCAGTTCAGAGCATCGTAAAAATACGTCCATCCTCTGT
>NC_043010.1:32992214-33007214 GCF_006345805.1 Octopus sinensis
CATATTTTTACTATGTTCCTGCACAAGCCTCCCATATGTCTTCTTTTAATTTTTTAATTTTATATATATATTTGTTATATATATTTTTCACGTTTTCTTTTTTCCCTTTTAATTGTGTGAATGTGTACGCATGTGAGTATATGTATATGTATATATATGTTTTATATTTATATGTGTGTGCGTGTGTATATATTGTATGTGTATATGTATGTATATGAGTGTAAGACTGTGTCCGGTGCATAAGTGCGACTTTCATGCACACGTTCCCTTCATTTATACGGATACACACACACACACACACATATATATATATATATATATATATATATATATACATGTGTGCGTATGTGTGTGTTATTGGTATTGTTGATATTGTTGTGGATTTATGAGTATATATGAGTATGTACATGCACATATATGTTTGTGTGGGTTTGTACATGTACGTGTACATGTTTATGTGAGTGTGTACGTATTGTCCTTGCTTTCGTAATGCGGAGTAGATGAAACAGGGACAACCGAAGAAGGGGAATATTCTTTATGTTGCATGTCTCGTTTCTCTGTTTGTTTTTTTCTTCGTTCTCCCAAAAAGTTCGTTTCTATGTTTTTGTTTTTGTTTTCGTTTCTCATTCTGTTCAACGATTTTTAATGTCTTGTACCATATATGCATGTATATATACATATATATATAGGTATGTACATATATATGCATATATTTATATATTATTTATATTATTATATATACATACATACATATATATATAGACATATGTATATATATATATATATATATATATATATATTATATATATATATATATATATATAATATACATGTGTGTGGTGTCTGTGTAAAGGTATTACCAATGAGAAAGCCAACACACATATCTATGTCCGAGATATGGGATAAATTTATTTATCTCTTACATCTCGTTGTTCTTCTATATTAATAAGACAATGGTTGAAGTCAAAATACAAATTCATCTTACAGTTCAAACTGTGGGCCTGAAACTTTTCTTAGTGTATAAAGTTTATTGGTATACATTTGTTTCTAAAATAAAATCATTAACAAATGAATAACTTGTGTACAGAACTATAACGGACATAAGTATCTCCAACAACATCTTAATCACATTGTTTGATTAATTTGAGAGCATCCGTGTTCGTTTGTTTAGTTAATGTTTAAAAATATTACTAGCGACAGAGGTAGAATTAATACAGAGAAGTATACACATTCGCGATTTTATTTTATTCCGTTATGCACTAGATCTATGTCTGTATTCATAAACAAACTCTTAGTTAATTTATACTTTATAATAAACAGTTTACCTAAGAACATCAAATATCCTTTTGGGCTTGATTACACTGAGACTTTTATATTTATATATATTTTTTTTATATTTTTGTAAAAGGGAAATGAGAGAAATACTCAAAATATGAGGCTAAATATTTAGAGTGCTATGACTAATGTTGCTAAAATAATTTGCGAGCATCCGTGTTCGTTTGTATAGTTAATGTTTAAAATATTTATTAGCGACAGAAGTAGTATTAATGCCGAGTGGTAATTTTATACTCACTTAAACGTGGATGTTTTGTTAGAACAATCTATACTGCGATAGTTACCATGAGAGAAACTCTCATATTGGTTTTTGGTGTGAAATGCAGTCTTGTTTATATTGCTAACGGGGAAATAAATACCTGCCATCTCCAGTGATAGACGTTTGACAGCTAGAGATAGCAGCAATTCATCTTCCGCCAGCGATATACAGAATAACAAAGCCAGAACAGGCGCTGGTTTTGTTGCTGTTGCTGTAGTAGTATAGTAGTAGTAGTAGTAGTAGTAGTAGTAGTAGTAGTAGTAGTAGTAGTAGTAGTAGTAGTTCTGTTGTTGTTGTTGTTGTTGTGGTGGTGGTGGTCACCTCAAGCGCCTGAGGATAACTCTCAGAAACGCTAGAGCCGCGGAAGGGAGATGAATCATCTCATCCATTGTAGCCCCTAGTTGGCGGGTATAGCGTTCCAACATCAGGGCCGGACATCTCAGCCAGAGATGTTCTGCAGATTCCACCTCCTCGTTACAGAGTCTTCATTGATCTGTGTCGCTGCGTCCTGCCATCTTTTGCCACTGCCTGTGTGCCGGATGATGACCACTATAGAAGCGTATCATGTCTGTGAAGTCTGCCTTCGAGAGGGCTGCTTCGGTTCTTTCATCCAGCTTCTTCGTGAAGACTTCTTTCAGACGGGGTTGGGGTGAATTGGCGTTAGCTGGAACGCTCGACGAATAACCACCTGACAAATGGCTGTATCGATGGCGGCATCCGGTGGTGGTAGCGCCGAGCCACGTTTTGCCTGCCTATCTGCACCTTGGGGCCTTCAACAGAATTCAGCACCATCCCACAGCTCCAAACTGACACAACACTGGATTCAAGAAAACATTCTATCGTCCATAAGCAAAGATGTATGACTCTCAAGAAACTTTGATTTCAACCCGTTGGATTCTTCTGTTTGGCCCATTTTGAAGACGAGGGTCTCGAGCACTCCTCGTGCTTCGCTCGACGCTCTGAAGGCAAAACTGCTCCAGAAATGGGCTTCGATTCCGCAAGAGCAGCCGTGTGCTGCGTGTGAAGCATTAGCATGTAGACGTGATTCGAAACAGAGGTGGTCATATCAAATAAATGTGGTAGTATCGTAATTGTGTTTCCTTTACCATTGCATTGCAACTCTCGGACCAGACAAAAAATGAAAGTTGGTTGCCTTAATTTTGGGACACATTGTACATATATATATAAATATTCAGTCTCTCAAATTCAACTTACTAAATGATGGTGAACCTGAGGCTACAGTAGAAAACACTTACCCAATGTACCGCTTAGATTTGGATCGATCATGCAGTAAATCATTTGCAAGGCGAACTTCTCAACAACACATTAGCACTTGTGCCCATAACGTAAGTAAAATAAATTAGATTCAACTGGGAAATGAAAGATGTTCACAAACTTAATGGTTAGTGACTTCAGCCCTGTCCACTGGAAGTTAGTTATTACAATTCACGAATTTACGAGATGGACCACGATGGAACCGCAACATCCATTTAGAAACGATAACTGATCAAGAGATGGCTTCAGTTTTTAAGTTGGTCTTTATGGATATAAATGTTAACCATATAAAAGGCCAATATTACTCAATGGGGGAATACACAATACACTGAAAAGAACGCGTTCTTCATATATCTTTTCTCTGTTTTCTCTCTCTCTTTCTCTCTCTCTCTCACTCTCTCACTCTCATTCATTCTCGCCTTAGTCTTTTCCTTTACCCTCTTCATTCTTTTTCTCTCTCCCTATTCCCATTACTCTTTCTCTTCCTTTACTATTATTTCTCCCTTTATTTCTTCTCACAATCTCTTTCAGTCACTCTCTCTCATTCTTTCGTCTTTCTTATATGCATGTGTGTCTGTAAGTATATATTATATATATATATATATATATACTGACCAATTTTGGCTGCTATTTCTAATATTTTCGGTATGTGGTTTTGAGCAACTTGTTGCTTTTAACCCTTTATTATAATTATTATAACCCTTACCAAATATGGTCTTTTCCATACCGACAAATCTACTAGGTGAAATTGATTAATTTTATTAAATTAATTATATTCCACCCTTTATTGAATATTGAATACTTTTGCTCCCTTACAAGTTATCTCCGAATTTTTCGTTTCGTTGGTAATGTTTTTGTGGCTCACGTGGTAGATTTTGGAGGGAAATACGAATTCGCATGTCGGCATAGATGTACGAATGCTAGCAGTTCCGTTAAGCCGTCCGATGTTGCAGGTCGTACTGGTGTAACGGGTAAGTTTTTTTCCCCTAGCATTTCTAGATCTATAGGAAATATTATATTGACAAGGAAATGAACCTTCGGTTCTAATCCAGAAACGAGTCGTCTATAATTAATCCAGAGGCTGGGTTTTCGTTGTTTTCTGCCTTTCTTTGCCATATACAGCTTACAAATTCTGTTTGTTTGTGGAGACTTTTTACTAGTAGAGGAAATACTGACCAATTTTGGCTGCTATTTCTAATATTTTCGGTATGTGGTTTTGAGCAACTTGTTGCTTTTAACCCTTTATTATATATATATTATATATATATATATAAACATATATACGTACAAATGTATATATATAAACATATATACATATAAACGTATATATATATAATGTGTGTATGTATGTGTGTATATATGTATGTATATGTGTATATATATATGTGTGTGTATGTATGTATGTGTATATATATATGTGTGTGTGTATGTATGCATGTATGTGTGTGCATATATATATATATATGACATATATATAGAAATATATATAAATATATATATATATATATATATATATATGGTGGTTTTATGTATGTATGTATATATGTATGTATTATGTATGTATACACACATATATATGCATATATAGTCAAGTTACCAAAAGTTTCAAAATTTTGGGTTGATGGGGATATATAATCCAAGCGGGTACCAATATGCTCTTCTGCCGATTAAGATAGTGGTCAATGTATTCTGTAAAGCCCTTGATGGATTATAGCATCATATTGAACGAGAAGTTGTGCCCTGATAGCGGTGAAAACGTAACGTATGCGAAAAATATAAGAAATCAAATGATTGCATAAATAATAAAAAATTGAATATTCTCTATTTTATTTTCTTTAAACTGATTCATTACTCTGTGTGTGTGTGTGTGTGTGTGTGTGTGTGTGTGTGTGTGTGTGTGTGTGTGTGCGTGCGTGTGTGTGTGTGTTAATGTGTGTACATGTATGTACGTATGTATGCATACAGACGCATACATGCGCATATTGACAGATAGATACATAGGTAGGTATGTAGGTAGATAGATAGATAGATAGATAGATAGATAGATAGATAGATAGATAGATAGATAGATAGATAGATAGATAGATAGATAGATAGTAGATAGAATATGTGCATGTGTATGTGTATCCTTGCAAACATATAATGTGTATATGTGTACATGGCCAGTCTGAAGGAAGCGGCCCAGGATAGAACTGACTGAAGGACACTGATCGAACGAGTAACCGAGAGTTGACTTCGACTGAGCGGATAGAGAGAGAGATTTATGTCTCTAAGGCCATACGAGCATGTGTTTAACGTCTGTGTGGTGAGCATACATATATATGAGCCTGCACTTCCCTTTATAACGTCTGTTCTGTGTGTGTTTGTATGTATGTGTGCGTGTGTGCGCGCGTGCGTGTGTGTGTATATAAATGTACATACACTTGTATATCTTCATACCGTTGTATTTGAATATACTCGTAAAATACATTTAGTCGGACATTCCAGTGTCATTTCCTCCTTAACTCTACTTCCCATCTATTATCTCATACACGCTTTTCGTGAGCGCGAGTGAGTGTATGCGCATCATAATACTTATACAATATATATATATATATATATATATATGGTGGGTGGTGTGTGTGTGTGTTGGTATGTATGTATGTATGTATGTTGTATGTATGTAGTATGTATATGTATATATAATATATATATATATATATATATATATATTATATATATATATATATATATAATATATATACTGCATTTCATATATTGGTTTCAAATTTTGGCAAGGCCAGTAACTCGGGAGTGAGGTCGATTATATCGACCCCAGTGTTCAACTGGTACTTATTTTATCGACCTCGAAAGAACGAAAGGCAAAGTGGACCACGGTGGAATTTGAACTCAATAGGTGAAGACGGACGAAATGTGGCTAAGCAGTTCGCCCGGTGTGCTAACGACTCTGCCAGCTCACCACCTCACTGCAGTTCATATATCAAGAATGAATGACTGAACAACTAACACCAAATCAATCCCGCAAGAAAGATATTTCGCAGGCAATTTAACTAGCTGACACCCAGAATACCGGCAGCATCGGTCATGTCCCCAACAACATCAACACTAACGGCACCGCTACTACCACCGCTAATAAATACGAATATCACAAATAACGTTGCATGCAATTGGTGAGATGAGCTGGCAGAAACGTTAGCACGCCGGGCGAGATACTTAGCAGTATTTCGTCTGCCGTTACGTTCTGAGTTCAAATTCCGCCGAGGTTGACTTTGCCTTTCATCCTTTCGGGTCGATCGCATGGGTGATATAATCGACTTAATCCGTTTGTCTGTCCTTGTTTGTCCCCTCTGTGTGTAGCCCCTTGTGGGCAGTAAAGAAATAAGAAACGTTAGCAAGCCGGGCGAAACGCTTAGCGGGTGTTTCGTCTGTCTTTACGTTCTTGTTTCAAATCCCGGCTAGGTCGACTTTGCCTTTCATCCTTTCGGGGGTCGATAAAATAAGTACCAGTTTGCGTACTGGGGTCGATCTAATCGACTGGCCACATCTCCAAAATGTTCGTGCCTTGTGCCTAGAGTAGAAAAGAAATAACGTTGCATGCAATATCCTTGAGCTTAAGTCTACTCGACCAGGTCTAACCTGGAGCTAAACGCCGACAGCATCACCAGCCTCGCAAATATCATCACTGCCTGCCAGCCATACCAACAGCAGTAGCACCAACATTTGCAGTACTACAATTTACATCAACACTAGCAGCACCGTCAGCTGCAGTAGCACCTCCAGCTACACCAACTCGTTTTCACCCCCACCCCCTATTACCTCCAGCTACACCAACTCATTTTCACTCCCACCCCTCATTACCTCCAGCTACACCAACGCATTTTCACCCAGCCACCCCATTACCTCCAGCCACACCCACGCACACAACCGCCGCTGTGAACTCTTTTTCCAATATATTACAGCATTTGAATTGTGGTTGGTTGATATAGATTACAGAAATTAATGGCGCTCAGAAGCATTACAACGAACATACACGTACAAACAAACACACACACACACACACACCACACACACACACACCACACACACACACACACACACACAGATGTACTTTTCAACTTTTACTATTCGCTGGAGTTGCCTCTGAAAATTTCCGGTGCAACGTAGTATATGTCTGTATGTACATATTTATTTATATATATACATACATATATATATATATTTATATATATATATATATGATATATATACACATACATATTCTTATATATACATACATACACACGCACATACGTATAGATACATATATATATATGTATATACAAATATATACGTACATAATAAAACGTAAACTAAAGGCTGTTGGAATTCTTTATAGTAGAGGGTTCAGGTGCGGTCTTAGGTGCACCATTTATAATAAATAAATTTCAAAAAATCAAGACTAGGTAAGGTAGTCGTCTGAGGGTTCGTGGCAGAAAAGCTATCAAACCCTCTCTTTCTCGCTCGCTCTCTCTCTCTCTCTCCCTCTCTCTCTCCCTCTCTCCCTCTTCTTTACTCTCTCTCCCTCTGTGTGTGTTTATATATATATATATATACACACACATTGTGTATGTGTATACATGTGTGTGTGTTTGTGTTTGTGTGTGTGTGTGTGTGTGTGTGTGTGTGTGTGTGTGTGTGTGTGTGTGTGTGTGTGTGTGTGGTGTGTGTTGAAGAAGTCGAAGCAAAGAGTATAGATACTCACAGAACAGTTTTCGGGTAATTAAGAACTTAAAATCCAATCCCTTTATCCTTCATCTAGAGAAGGAGCCACCGGGGTAGAAAATCTAGTATTAGAACGGTCCTCGTTGAACTGCTATAGAAATAGAAAGGCTAAAAACAAAAGTAGGCTTAATACGTATATTTACATGGAATATGAAATACAGAGTATGGAATAAAGAATACAAAATAAACTGAAGGTGTTATGTAACAGACTTATTTTGACAGCTGTTTCAGGTGAACTATGGCATATGCTGGACTATGTTCATGCATAATAAAGACTTATGATGTCGTAGGTGTATGGAATAAAGTACATTCTTATACATTAATTAAATGAAGCCAAGTCAACTTCGTCGGAAGAACAGGGCAAAAAGCTTATTTCTCAGCAGTTTTACAAATATAAAGATTTGAGATGATAAAGTAGGGGATAAGGAAAAACTAGAGAGAAAAACGGGAATAGGAGGGAAGATGAGATAACTAGAGAGAAATTAGTACAATGAAGATATCAGTTGACGGTAATTAAGGCAAAGGGAGATTCAGTGTAAAAGACAATAAACAATAGCAGGGAACCAATAAGTAATAAACCTCAATAGTATAGATAAGTAGATTCTAAAGGAAAATGTACACAGATATACACCAGTAGAGTGAGAGGATGAATTACGGCACGTTGGTAACAGAGGGAAAGAGAGAGAAGTGTGAGATAATTACAATCTGTAAAGAAGGGCAGACTAGTTCTTACAGAATTAAAATGATTTAAGGAAATGAGAAAAGGTTTTGTAGAACTTATCTACACATAGAAATTACATAAGAAAAGCGATTTAGTAGGGAGACTGCATTGTGGCTTAATATAGCGATCAACTCACCGAAAAATAGTTTGCATGTTTACAGATTTCCTGTGTAGCAAGTTCCACCACAAACTATGGATCAGGACAAGTTATAGAGTATGTCCTCAGCCTTGAGGTGGTTGTGTGGGTATCGATGGAGGTAGATTGCTCTGTGGTGCTTTTAGAGGAAGAGCTCAGGTTCAAAATCGATCGAACCGCTAATGTAGGCCCTGGTAGAGTGATGATTGTACATTTATGCTCAACATCATAGCGCAAGCAATTGTCAATGAAAGGGAGTTACTAGGAACTCTGTAATCGCATGTTTTCTTATTGCGGGTTAAAGGTGGTCCATTACTAACCACATAATGGTCAGTAAAGCTATTAGTCTTATTGATGAAACAAAGAGTGTTAGAGTCACAGATACTAAGATGGGGAGAGCTAGTATATTTACAATGGTGGAAGTCAGGCTTATAGCTATTGTAGAGAGGTGCACTCAATATATTCTTTTCTACTCTAGGCACAAACCCCGAAATTTAGATCGATCCCAGTACGCAACTGGTACTTAATTTATCGACACCGAAAGGATGAAAGGCAAAGTCGACCTGGAACAATTTGAACTCAGAACGTAAAGACAGACGAAATACCGCTAAGCATTTCGCCCAGGAAACATCGTTTCCAGCTGGCTGTACGACACACTATCTGCGTCCTTATATTTTCGAACAAGGGAGTTTAGCGTCCCCATACAGCTCAAAAAAGTATCTGCGTACCTATGGTTTCTGGGTTATTTCTCTTCATCAGCACAGAATAACTGCTCAGCTTGAGATTGGTCCACTAAACTATTGTTCGAAATATATACTTTTCAAAGTGACACACAGCCACTGATCTAATAATTAGAAAAATATTATTTCTAAATCTCTAAACGAGAGACATTCAGTAACAGTACTCTAGAATAAAGATTATTCTAATGGACTTAAGTTGTTTTTATTCTAAGGGCGTTTATTTACTCACATGTATCACTCATGGGTAAAGGAATTAGTACTAATTCTACTCTCATAATTAGGTGTCAAACCAGGATTATTAGCTGTATTATAATCGCTATTATTATTACGTATTATCTTAAAGGTACTATCGATTTCAATGTTGGAACTTCCTTCATCTAAAGTATCAAAAACTAGTTCAGGAAAATTAGCATTAGAGCTTATCTCACAATTGACCCTATCGGTTCTACTCATGTTTACCAATTTTAAGTTGAGATCCTCCCTAATTTTACTTTTGTTATGTGCTACTGTAATTTTAGCCAAATTTCTGGTGGTTGAATAGGAAACTTTTACTCTATGGCGATTAAATAATTTCCCGTAATTATTTGAAAGCGGGAAATATTCAACCAGTGCCGCAAAGAATTTCCGAGGAATATTAGTAGTTATGTAAGATGTAATGATGCATTATAGCAAATAATATTCCTTGATTTAGCATTTCTATTATTTACACTGACTTTTTCGTAATATTGACATTATCAACATAATTATAATTCTTAATTACAATTCCAAAATTAGACGTTCCTTGTCATAATCTTTATGCCTAAAATTGCTCATATCTATAGATGCCTTGTTGTTATTAATGTTTATACTAACCATACATTTAATATCTTTGGAATTAGTTCTCGGCTTATTAATATTAAAGCTCCTTTTTTTACTATTCTTATTTGTATTATCATTCTTACTATTACGTAGGTTACTTAAATAAAATTGCTTGATATATTTATTTTTATTGCACTCTCTATGAAGGCTCATCATATTTAATATCCAATCATTATCGGGAATTTTGTTTGTATTTTGATGCTGGATATAGTAAATATTGTCTTTATATCCAGCTTCAGATAATGCAAGGTTCTAGTACTTTTCACTTTGTGCAACTACAGCCTTATTAGCAGAAAGCCTCGATACATATGTTGATATATTTCTAACGATAGACTTTATGGTTTATATTTACGCACACACACGCACGCACACACACACACACACACACACACACACACACACACACACACACACACACACACACACACACAAACATGCACACACACACACACACACAAACACACACACACACATAAAAAAAATCTCTACACACGTAACAGAAAATATTTCTTACGTTAAGAATTTCCAGCAAAGAACAAAGTAAATATGAAAAGCAAAATCTTTACTCGGAAACTTAACAATTAGATATGATTAAGAGAGGGATAGATGCTCGAAAGTAGAAACATTGCAATTCATATAAAAATTGTACTTGTTAATTTACATTTCAACATATACTACAGTATCTATTTCTCTATGTTCAACCCTGATTTTGTCCATCATGTTTAATTATAACTTCAAGGAATTTGCATATTCATTCGGTTTTGGGTCGGAAATTATGCAAGAAATGTTTTGTTATTATATCGATAAGAAATATCATTTTAGACTTTTGAAAGTTTTAGCTCTTTTCCAAATGAAAGAATATATGCATTGAACCGCTTGTTTATATGTTAATGCTGTGCTTTTGGAGATACTAGAAGTGTAGACACGTCATAGATGTGGAAATACAGAGAAAGACGAGGAGGAAAGTCAAAGAGAGAGAGAGAGAGAGAGAGAGATGCTACTGAGAATCATCATAAACCTGATTATGCTCATAGTCAATATCATCATCATAATCATCACCATCATCATCATCATCATCATCATCACTATCATCATCCTCTACTTCATCATCATCATCATCATCATCATCATCATCAACATCATCATCATTAACATCAATATCATCATCATCATCATCATGAAGTTATATATTAGAAGAACAAATAAAATAAGGAAAATGAATAAAAGAAAAGGTAAGAAGAGAAAAGTTAACACGTTAACAAAACTCATACATAGAATCAGCAGAACAACAGCAACAACAAAAACAACAAAAACAACATCAACATCTAATGCTGATAACAGAAGTGTAAGTAAATGGAACATATTTTCGTTGGGTCATTAAGGTAGACGACATTGTCTATTTATAATTTTTTCACATGTGTTTTCAGTTTTTCTTTCAGCCTTCATAAATCTACCAAATCTGTAATGGCTGACAAAAAAAAAGACAAATGTGATATGATCTGCAATGAAATTTAGCGTGATTAACAATATTGTGTTGAAGGAAGCATTCGGAATCATGCATTCTTTTGTTAATGAAGAGGGGGGAAATTTTCGTTTTTTCCATTACAGACGCACGTAGACCTGTGTGTGTATGTGTGTGTGTGTGGGCGTGTGTGTGTGTGTGTGTGTGTGTGTGTGTGTGTGTGTGTGCACATACACACACATAAAAACGTGGTTAAGCTGGCAGAAGGTTGAGATTGTTGCATTCAGACAGAAGATACATAGATAGATGGTAAGGCAGCGAGCTGGCAGAAACGTTAACACGCCGGATGAAATGCTTAGCGGTATTTCGTCTGCCGCTACGTTCTGAGTTCAAATTCCGCCGAGGTTGACTTTGCTTTTCATCCTTTCGGGGTCGATTAAATAAGTACCAGTTACGCACAGGGGTCGATATAATCGACTTAATCCATTTGTCTGTCCTTTTTTTCCCCTCTGTGTTCAGCCCCTTGTGGGTAGTAAAGAAATAAGATAGAAAGATAGATAGACAGATAGATAGATAGATACATACATACATACATACATACATACATACATACATACATACACACACACACACATACATACATACATACATACATACATACATACATACATACATACATAATACATACATACATACATGCATGCATGCATACATGCATGCATACATACATACATACACACATGATGGCGCTGGTAGACTTACAGGTGTAGAGGAACATTTAAAGATGTGACTATTAATGACTTTCTTTCCACTTATGCTTACCTAATTTAGCCTAGATCCGTAACGAGTTTATTTTCTATTGCAAATATGAGGGAAATACTTTTTACTCAAAAATTAAACACTATTCAGACAAAATTATATAAAATACTTCGCAGGAAGTGGACTTTTGCTTTAATTATTATGACTAATACTGATAACAATAACACCAACACCGACACCAACAGCCTCAGCAACACGAACAATATTACCAATCTGCGAGATATCTAAGATAGCGTAAATTTGTGAGCTGTCTAAGAAAGCGTAAGTAATCTATTTACTTCACTTTATTTTTATAGTTATATCCGGATCTATCAGAAATCTCATGAAATTTCTAGTAGGTTATATACTAAGGTGAAATCCATCTAAACTTAGACCCTTTCAAAGCTGGACAACTTCGATAACTGGCATCTTTCTTTGTTCAAAAATGGCTGACACAGATCGCAAATGTAATTGCAAATGCAACTTGAATAATGCTGGTTGAATACAGCCTGAGCCAGTCAAAAGCTGCCATAAGAGTGAACGATAAAAATATAACAACACCACCGATTTTGTCTCCATTCTCATCACCACCACTAAACTTTCATATAGCTCTGTATGAAATAGATCTGAGAGAAATGACTACAGAATATGTGCAGATTTTAAATAATTTAAAAAGGCAATTTCAGAAGTTACCCCCACACACACAGTTTTTTCTAACAGAACATTTTTGTCGTGAGTAGAAAGAAAATACGTGAAAAGTTTTTACTATATTTCTGGAGATTATGAAAATATGTGATAACGTGATACAGCGTTGAAGAGTTAATGCTTTTATCAATCTGGAAATAACATCCAGGTGCACGTGGTGGTGAAATAATTCAACGTAAAGGCAATTAGAAAACTTCAAGAAAACATTAACAACCTGCACTGCATCATACTGTTTAAAGTGAAGTAACATGAATAATGAAGTTACAGTAAACCAACATCATATAAAAATTAAACTAAAAAGTACAGTGAAGAATTCTAATAACTTCGAAGTATAGACTCAAGGCTCACAAGATGTAAATCTGTGAATGAAGAAAAATAATATTAACGGGAAAAACTCTTCTCGAGATCTTACATAATTTTGTTCTAAAATCTGGAATTAAAAAAAAGGGGGGAGGATCTTCACCATTCTGCATCGTAGCTGTAAACTGGAGACTGACACTATCATTTCTGAAATTGTCACTCAAGCTGGGCGTAGTCTACATAATGGAAAGATACTCGGAAGAGCCACTGAGGTGAATATTTAAATGAATTATGAAAGGTCAAATTGACATATCAAACTGGCTTTCCATAACAGTTAAATCTAATGAAATATGGGAACGTGACGGAAACTGTAGGCTCTATCGTTTGCTTGAACATTATCTACATAAGTAGTCTCAGCCAATTCCTCCAACATCTCACCCAGTTCAACAAGGTAGTGACTATTGAGAAAATAAGTGGTAAGAAGGGAGGAGCAGCATGTGCCAAGCAATTCAAATTGATAAAAAATGTTGTTGGGCATTAAAAACATGAATGTATGAACCTCAAATTACACCAAAATGTCAGACAATAACAATTAATATCGTATTTATTGTCTCTGAAAATTATAGAATATAAAACAACTTTGATAAAAAATTATACCTACTTTTCTGACGAAAACAATGCCGTTCTGAACATTTTGGCCGCAACTGTAGATATATATATATATATATATATATATATATATATATAATATATATATATATATATATATAATATATATATATATATATATATATATATATATATATATTATATATATATATATATATAATATT
Organism: Octopus sinensis; assembly: GCF_006345805.1. Taxonomy (NCBI): domain Eukaryota; kingdom Metazoa; phylum Mollusca; class Cephalopoda; order Octopoda; family Octopodidae; genus Octopus; species Octopus sinensis. The sequence continues at coordinate 33,006,398 of NC_043010.1, forward strand.
ACGCACGCGAGCGTGCGCGTCCAAAAAACACACACATGAACTCACATAGACACGCAAACAAATTTACAAGCTCACAGAAATACCCACTCAGATTCACTCACACACGATGCTTTATATAGTGGGATGCTGAAAGCGGCGGCGATGGTGATGTTGAATGGTAGTGGTAATAATAATGAAATAATTTTTACTCGGCAACTTGACGCAGTCTAATCTATTAATGGACGATTTCTTTTATGGATCATTTCCCTTGAGAGCTTTAGAGTGAATAGCAATTTTTGTTCATTCTTTACCAAGATATGTTGATCTTCATAGTGAAGCAAGGTTTGGAAATGAAGCGGAAATCCCGATGACCAATGACAATGGTGATGACGCTTTCAGTGAAAAGCTTATTATAGTTAGTTTCTCGCGTTTGTTTTTATTGTTTAGATTTTTGTTGCTTTATTTTATTTTACTTCAGATTTTGTGAATAACAGAGGCATTGGCTGTTGGTTTTCAATGAACCAATAATTGATTCACTGTAATTATGACTAACAGAATGTTCAAAGGAGTGTCTTCTGTATCTTGATTGAGAATAAATATATCAAAGGGCCTCGTTCGAAAAGCACTGGTATATTGATTTTTCCAATGCAATCTTAACATCATTCGATGATATGTATATACATGAAAAATATACATAATTATATATTAGGATATACGTGTATAATGCCATCTATGTATTATATTTAATGTATACACACAGCCGATAGGCCAGTTTACTGCAGTATTTGTCCTGAGATAATATCACTTAAGGACGTGCTGTGTTAAAAAAAAGCATAAT
>NC_043010.1:33009714-33022903 GCF_006345805.1 Octopus sinensis
ATGGTAGCTTGTACCACCCTTTCGCCCAAGGTGCTGTGAGCGGAGCTAAACCCAAAGTAGGGATTATTGACTGCATATTTAAGAAATATATGGGTGGATTTGGTTATTGCCACATGTTTCAGCTTCAACATTAATATACAGTAGGCTTAAATACGTTGATTAGGAAAATTGTTCACATCAGTTAACATTTATCGCCATATCAGGTTGAAAACAGCGAATATGGTCTGATCACCAAAATGAAGTAACGGCGAGCCTAGTTAGTACTTAGGTTGATGATTTACTGGGAAACCTAGACACTGTTAACAAAACGTTGCTTTGTGATTAAGAAGCTTCCTTTGCAACACCGTGGTTTCAGGTTCAGTCTCACTGCGCGGCACTTTTGGCGTTTTATACTGTAACCGCGGACCGATCAATGCCTCGAGTGATTCGGTAGACGGAAACGGTGTGTAAACCAGTCGTATATGCGCGCGTTTGTGTGTGTGTGTGTGTGTGTGTGTGTATGCGTGTGTGTGTGTGTGTGCATGTGCGTGTGTGTGTGTGTGCGCGCGTGTGTGTGTGTCTGTGTGTCTGTGTGTCTGTTACCCACCACCGCTTGATGTCTCTGTAATATAAGCAGTTCGGCAAATGATTCCGATAGAATAAGTAACAGACTTTAAAATAAGAACAGGGGTCGATCTGTTCGACTAAAACTTTCATGGTGATGCCTCAACATATCTGCAATCCAATGGCTGAATCTAATAAAAGAGAAAGATGAACAATAAAAAATATTTTCCAATGCGAAGAGACAATTCTGTATATCCCTGTAAATGTGCTTCCCCGCAGTTAGTGTTCACTGAATTCCACTCAGCCCGTGCTAGAAGACATTGACCCAACTCGGTGTGCAGTGTGACCGAATGCAGAAACGCATAATTGCGAAACAAGCGTAGGAGTGGCTGTGTGGTAAGCTTGCTTACCAACCACATGGTTCTAGGTTCAGTCCCACTGCGTGGCACCTTAGGCAAGTGTCTTCTACTATAGCCTCGGGGCGACCAAAGCCTTGTGCGTGGATTTGGTAGACGGAAACTGAAAGAAGCCCGTCGTATATATGTGTGTATATATATACATATGCGTGTGTGTGTGTGTGTGTGTGCGTGCGTATGTGTTTGTGTTTGTCCCTCCAACATCGCTTGACAACCGATGCTGGTGTGTTTCCGTCCCCGTAACTTAGCGGTTCGGCAAAAGAGACCGATAGAATAAGTACTAGGCTTACAAAGAGTAAGTCCTGGGGTCCATTTGCTCGACTAAAGGCGGTGCTCCAGCATGGCACAGTCACATGACTGAAACAAGTAAAAGAGTAAAGAGAGAGTAAGCTTCTTACACAGCCATGCCTGAGGTGCTCTTTTATAAAGTGTTAAAGAAAACTGAAGATAAACGGTATAGTTATAAAATTTACAAATGAGAAATTCAAGAAACAAAGAAGAGAAAGCAATGAGAGGTGTTTTTGTATTTAAAACAGCCGAGTTTTGTTTCCATCATGATAAATTCAGACAATCCAGTAGACGATATGCGGAATAATGTCACTGTAAACTCATTAACTATTAGATCGTATAAAAGAAATTCATTATTATTGTTGTTGCTGTTGTTGTTGTTATTATTATTATTATATTATTATTATTATTATTATTATTATTATTATTATTATTATTATTATTAGATATAAATCTAACTGATTTTTTCCTTTATTCAGTGTTGGTAATTTTGTTGTACAAATATTATAGAACGTGTATCAATTTAATCACGTTATTTCATCAGCTTTTCCAACTACATTTTATCTATTCTAATCGCTCTCCTCACATCTCTCTCCGTTTGCTTCTCTCTCTCCCTCCATCTGTCTCTATATCTCCTCTCCATTTCTCTCTCTATCGGTCTGTCTGTCTCTCTCTCTCTCTCTCTCTCTCCTCTCTCTCTCTTTCTCTTTCTCTTATTTCAATTGCACAGTCTCCCACAAACATATTTCATCCTTCTCTTGTTAGTTTTATCTTTATCAGCGCGTGAGTGCATAAAATATATTTATATCCAGCTTAGCTTTACTTGAGGTCGAATTACCTGCGGTTGTGAGCACTGGCATAGCTAGGGTATGGCAGGAGTAACTTAATTTTGGCTAATTTTCAGTCCATGTACGCTGCGGCAAATTTTGTTGATGTCTCAAGAATATGGGCCAATGCATTGTTAGTCGCTTTGTAAAACACCTTTGCTATGTAAAGAGTTACCCTGGATCGACATCTTACCTTTCAGAATAAATTTATTTACCTCATGGCATCAGCCTTTCGTCAGAATCTGCTAAAGGGCATTCGCAAGGATAAGTATTATGGTCTCATTTTCGACGCAACCCCTGGTAGAGCACATTGTGAACAGATTTCGCAAGTATGTTGAAGTTGACTTCGAAAGAGCGCGTTCGGGTGAGAGAAACCTTCCACAGGTTCATTCAGGCCAGCGAAAAGGATGCAGAGAGTTTAGTTGATGTAATTTCGAAGCAGTTGGCCGATGACGAAATGGCATTGGAAGATTGTAGGTCCCAGTGCTATGATAATGCAGCTGTGATGGCTGGGCACAGAAGCGAGGTCCAGCAGAGAATCAACGAAAAGAACAAATTGGCCCTATCCGTAAATTGTGGCAACCATTCGTTAAACCTAGTCGGCCTACACGCAACTAAACACGAGTTGATGATGTTTGCATTTTTTGGCGCAATCAAACACTCTACGTATTCTTTTTTCGTTCGACACACCGCTGGGAAAAACTGAAGGCCATAATGCCTGTGGTTCTTAAGTCGCAATCTGAAATGAGATGGAGTGCGCGGATGGATGCAGTTAAAAGAGTAAGAAACTACCTCGATGAAATTCCACAAGTTCTTCAAGACATCGTCGACAATGAAAACGAGGCAACCGAGACACGGAACGACGCTAACTTGCTGTTTAACCGTATACTTCGTCACGAATTATTTGCATTGCTTGGTTTCTGGAATAGCGTCCTCACATGGATCGATCGTGTTCAAAAGAGGCTTCAGGATCCGACAGTGAATTTCCATTATGCATCTCTCGACTTAAAAGGTCTCTGCGACTATTTTATCGCTTCCAGAGAAGTTTTAGTGGCTGATTCTCTCGAAGAAGGACTGAGCACTTGCAGAAAGTGGCAAAAGTCATGTCGAAGATCTCAACGTGTCATTCACGATGTTTCCATCATCGATGAGCTGACAGCAAAAAATAACATGCGAAAAACAATGAATGAGGCCATCGACCGTCTTCATAAAGAAATGAACGCGAGGTATTCCCGGCTGCATGACCTTGACACCAAATTTGGCTTCCTTATCGATATCCTGTTTCTGCGTAATGGCAGTTTTGCGGATCCCTGGGCATGTTGCAACACCTTTGGAAACGTCTACAGCAACGATATCGATGCAACCGAACTTTTCGAAGAAATCCTTGATTGCAGAATGCTATTTGCAGGTCGCGAACACCTCCAAATATCAAATCCTGAGGAGCTTCTCCAATTTATCTTCCAATATGGAGATGAAAGTGTGTTCCCTAACCTTCGCGTAGCGATACAGATTCTGCTGACAGTAGCTGTTTCCATTGCTGGTTGGGAGAGATTCTCAGCAAGCTGAATCTGATCATGTCCTTCCTGCTAGCTGATATGACACAATGTGTATCATTGACAACTTTGTATCGAAGAAAGATAGGTCACTCCTTTAAAATAGTCAATGTATACTTTCTGAATAAATAAATTTTATGAATATTTTCTGACTAAATAACTGTTTCGGTCTCTCTTAAAAAGGGGTCTGATGGGTTAGGTTAGGAAATTGGGGAAGGGGCGCAAATTTTGGCTTTGCCCTGGGCGCCATTTATCCTAGCTACGCCACTGGTTGTGAGTCATTGTCACAAGTGGAAAAGTAAAGAATTCACTAATTTCAGCCACAGCAGAATGGCAGGTGGAAACAGCTAGGGTAAATGATCAACGAAATTCATTTTCAGCAGGTAACATTTAAGAAGAAAAATGAGTGTCTACGAAAGTCAGATAACTAAAGATGAAATAATATAGCCAATGGGGGAAGCTGGGAGGTAAAATTTAAAGAAAGCTCAGTATATATAGCTTTTTTGTGTTATATAAAGCTTTTCAGATTGGCTTGGAAACATAAGTAGTCTGGATTCACCTTCTCCATTCCCTAAACCTCTTAATTTATAATCGCATAATTAGCAATCTTCGTTGGTAAACTGTGAGTTGTAGAGTGACAGTCATCTTATTGAAACTTCAATCTAATTCTACGAGATGAAGTGTATAACATATGTCGACTAATAAACTTTGTTGATCAAGTATCATCCGCTTTATGTCACTCATACAAGCCATGTACATGGTTACTACTTACTAACTTCTTGTACCAAGGCATTCAAGCCTTGAACACTCTACTTTATATTTCAAACACAATCTGTCTCATATTACAATGTCCAATGTGGCGTGTTTTTTAAGATAATAATGTTATTCCTGAAAGGAATTAGGTTGGTATTTCTAGTAGACCGGTTCGAGTTACTCCATTTATTATCTGAAGAATAACTGTAAAATCTACAATATACTCCCCACTCACTCTTCCTTATCACTTCCCACTCACCCTCTTCCTCCCCCGTTTCTCTCCACCTCTTCTCTCGCCCTCTCTCTCTCTCTCTCTCTCTCTCTCTCTCTCTCTCTCTCTCTCTATCACACACACACACACACACAGAGTTCCTCTACACTACTGTATAGAAACATCCGCTTACAATCTGCCATCCACCATTAAACTTTCTTTATCACACAAAACAACCGCATTCACACAATCATTCAAACGCAATCATGCGTGCACAAAACGCTCTCCCCACATCCAAAGATAAACAAACTCATATTCCTCACACCCACACAAACAAACTGAAAGTCATACACATCAACACACTCACGCACATAAACATACACATGCACAGAGATGCACACACACACATACATCCCCCAAAAACCCCACCTTTACACACATTCACACCTAGCCATTCACTCGCAGACTCAAACATAAATAAACTAGCATTCAATTGTACCCGTACCCACATATTTCTGTACCCATACATACGCACATACGCGCGGCACACACACACATGCGCACGCATACACACACATGTGCACACACACACACACACATGATCACAGACACACACATAATGTCACCTACCTGTACGCTCACATTCACACACCCATATATATATATATATATATATTTGTGTATGTGTGTGTGTGTGTGTGTGTGGTGTGTTAACACCACCACACCCACAATAAAACTTAATTGCATCACACACATATAGATACACATCTACACACATCCACGCATATACACATACAGACAAGCACATTAACACACGCACACAGACACATGCACACACACACACACGAACATACAGTCGACTAATCTCTGAACAACATTGTCTTCTCCTCACTGCGCCACTTCCACCACCCACTAGCAGCTGTTCAGTGAGAAATTATTTCCAGTAATTCGGTTGGCACAGCAGGTAATAAACCACGACAACTGATTCATTTGTAGGTGGCCCTATTTGTTAGCTCATTAGTAAACATCCTGCTGTTCAGATCATGCGGAGTCCTGAAAATGATCATCTTTCAGTGTAAAGGTAGTTTACAAAGTGATATCGATGACAATAATAAACATAACAATTGTTTATAATTTAAGTACAAGGAGAGGAAAATTTGTAGATTACATCGAACCCTAATACTTGATTGGTACTCTGTTTTATCAACCCGGAGAGAGGAAAGGCCAAGTTAACCTCGAAGGGATTGGGAACCAGAATGATAAGTGCTGGTTACATCGTGCGTCATTTTCCGTCGTTCTTAACGATTCTGCCAATTCGCTAACCTTAAACGTCTGGTCACATTAATAAATTAACAAAGACTGATACAATAGCAGTTTGAAACTCCAGAAAATTCAGAGAAGTTTCAATCAATCAATCAATATATATATATATATATATATATATATATATATATATATATATATACTTTTGCTTAGTCCGCTATAATGTTTCATTAGACGTGGTTACGGTACAAGTCATAGTTCACCTGAAACAGCTGTCAAGATAAGACTATTACACTATTCCTTTTGTTTATTTGTATTCCATGTAAATATACTCAAGCCTACTCACATTTACCTGCCTTTTTAGTTCTATAGGGGGAGAATTCACACAAAAAGTAAAAGACGAAGACAGGTGGTGTAGACAACAAACAGATGTATTAGCTTAACGCTGAGGAAGTGAAAAAGTCTTTAACGTTTCGAGCCTACGCTCTCCCACAGAAAGAACACAGAAATAAACAGGGAGAGAAAATAAAAGAATGTGTGGTGGCTAGCGATCTATCATGGCGAATGCCGGACAGAGGGGTCACACAGGAGATCTAGGAAGAAGGGGAGGTAATAAAGTAGTGGTGATCCCAAAACGAAGGTGCGCTTGCGTGTGTATAAGAGAGCATGTATGTGCGTGTGGCAGAGGGGTGGTGAACTTGACATGTGCGTGTATGCATGTATAGGCGTCTGGATGATGGTGTGGGTGCTGAGAAGTGGTCAGTGCTAGTGTGTGCATGGTGGTGTGATGTGATGTGGTGTTGTGTGGTATAGTGGTGTGGTAGTGTTGGGATATGGGTGAGGCGAGAGTGGGGAAAGCAAGGGTGGGCTGTGTGTTAGGCTGAGGATGGGGGTAGAGGTGGGTGTAAGGGATGGGGGCGGAATGGGATGGATAGGGAAGGTGGGATCCTAGGGTTGAAGGAGGGGAGGTGGATCTCCCTGTCACGGAGGAAACCCACCCTTCTTCAATAAGAAAGAAAAAAGGAGGAGAAAAAAGGAAAACGGGACATTACCGGCAGTCGGTAACACAATACCGGCAAGACCCGGAACTTCGTCGGTGGGAATTGTGCCACCGACGGGTGAAGAGCCATCGTCGGTGGAAATTGTGCCACCGAAGTATTAAAGGAGAAGTATTACTTGTCTTCTTCTACAGGGGCGGGGAGGTGGAGAAGGTGGTAGAGAAGCACCAAGAGGGAGTAGTTCTGACTTGCACACGATATCCGCAGATAGCTGTGGAGGTCAAAAAGGTGCCCATAGTGCAAAGGCTGAAGGAACTCAGAGAGGGGTATCGCTTATGGCCGGATGGCACCGGCATGACACATGTTTTATGCTTGAGTGAGGCGTGGGAAATTGCGGGGTACGGAGTCAGAAGCGATACTGAATTTGAAGAAGATGTTGAAGAGGACTACGGGTAAGAGGTAGGAAAGCCTCGTCATTGTAAAATGATAAGAGGTTTAAAACCTCATTCTGTTTATTTTAAAAAGAACATTGTTTTCGGGAAGACAGGTGGTCGGCGGACGCCGTTCGTTTCCCTCATTTATATTTTTATCTTCATTTCATCCCATTAATGTAAATGTCCAGCCCGCAGTTATTCTATGTCATGCCCATGTGGCAAATTGTATGAAATAAAGTAGCTTGCTTACCAACTACATGGTTCCGGGTTCAGTTCCACTGCGTGGCACCTTGGGCACGTGTCTTCAACTATAGCCTCAGCCCGATAAAAGCCTTGTGAGTGGATGGACTTGGTAGACGGAAACTGAAAGAAGCCCGTCATATATATATATGTGTGTGTGTGTGTGGTGTGTGTGTGTGTGTGAAGAAACTGCACCGTTATAACAGTAGGGTTGCAATTGCAACAGTTACTAATCGACGCAGTAGAAACACGTGTAGGTCTATTTGAAGCTGTATATATGTGTGCGTGTATGTATATATATATGTGCGTGTGTGTGTCTGTGTGTGTGTGTGTATCATCATCATCATCATCATCATTGTTCGACCGTGGTCGAGACAATGGAATTTACCATGCTACGCCAGACTTCACGGTCCATCATAGCATTACGGAGGTCCTGTTGCTGGATGCCTGTATCCCTGAAGATTACATCAGGGTAGGAGAGTGTGCGCCCTCTGGTATTGCAAGTAGATGGCTTCCAGAGGAGAAGAGTAGAAATTGCCTCGTTTTCAGCTCTACAACAATGTCCAGCAAACTGGACTCTCCTACCTTTCACAAGAGATGACACAGGTGGTAGTTTCCCATATATTTGCATTTGTATATATATGTGTGTATATATATGTATGTATGTATGTATGTATGTATGTATGTATGTATGTATGTATGTATGTATGTGTGCATATAATAAAATTGCCAACTAAATGTGGCGGTCCCATAGAGGACGATGCTACTGTTGTTTCTAGCTCCGGCTGGCTAACGACACACTCTCTGTGTCCGATTAGTATTTGCGAGGAGATATGTGTATGCATATTTATATACGTCACCATGTGTACGTGCCTGTGTGTAACGTATGTGTGTATGTGTCTGTGTTTATGTGCGTGCGTCGATGTGTGTGCGTGTCCGTGTACCGTTATGTGTGGGTGGGGTATGCGTGCGTGTTTGTGTGAGAGTACTACATAACTGTCTTTAGACGTTTTAAACGCGTTTTACAATTACAGAACATTGCATACATATTTTTTTTATTTCTCGCTAAGTTTAACTGGAGGTATGAAGCATCTCTTATATCCATTAACTGTTAAGTTCTCACCAATATTATATAACAATGTATTAGTGATACCGAACATTATGTCGATGAACATTTAACTTCCTGTAACACCACTTCTTCATAAGAAGGCAACATCACAGTAACAGAACATCCGTAGTTCTTATCGCGGTGCCATCACAATTACGTTCAAGTTAATAATTGTTCACTGGTCGCGCATTTAATTAATCTTATCGTAAGGAGTTCAGCTGTTTTCTGCGAAATATGTGAGCAGATGTGTGTGTGTGTGTATGTTGTATGTATATATATGTATGTATGCATGTAGTATGTATGTATGTATGTATGTATGTATGTATGTATGTATGTATGTATGTATGTATGTATGCATGTATGTATGTATGCATGTTTGTGTATACACACACACACACACCACACACCACAAACACACAAACACACATACATATACAGATAGATAGATAGATAGATAGATAGATAGATAGATAGATAGATAGATAGATGGATGGATGGATGGATGGATGGATAGATAGATAGATAGATAGATAGATAGATAGATAGATAGATAGATAGATAGATAGATAGATAGATAGATAGATAGATAGATAGATAGATGGATGGATGGATGGATGGATGGATGGAATTTACCATGCTACGCCAGACTTCACGGGTCCATCATAGCATTACGGAGGTCCTGTTGCTGGATGCCTGTATCCCTGAAGATTACATCAGGGTAGGAGAGTGTGCGCCCTCTGGATGGATGGGTGGATGGATGGATGGAGGATGGATGGATGGATGGATGGATAGATAGATAGATAGATGGATAGATAGATAGATGGACAGATAGATAGATAGATAGATAGATAGATAGATAGATAGATAGATAGATAGATAGATAGATAGATAGATAGATAGATAGATAGATAGATAGATAGATACACACACACGCGCGCATGTACATACATGTATGTATGTATGTAAGCTATACTTGTGAAAAATGTCTGTGTATGTGTGTATGCATGTTCTTGAAGGCGGTGGAGAAAGAAATAGCAAAGGTGATGTGAATGATACTTTCAACAGAGGGAAACAGGAAAACGCACACAGAGATGCCGAGATACAGAAGCACACAGACACGCACACGCACACTCACGCGTGCGCACATGCATACATACATACATACATACATACATACATACATACACACAGACCACACACACACACACACACACACACACACACACACACACACACAACACACACAAGGCATATACACGCATATGCAAATACAAATACACTCAAAAAGAGATTTTAAAAAAGCAGGATTAGAGCTGAGGGAGAGATGCGTGTATGTACACACACATACATATCTGTGTGTGTGTGTGTGATTTTGTGGGGGTAATAAAAAGGGTAGGGGCAATGATATTTTGAACACACACAAATACATACATACATATATACATGCATACATGCATACATACATATATACGTACGTACATACATACATACATACATACATACAAACATACATACATACATACATGCATACATGCATACATACATACATACATACATACATACATACATACATACATACGTACGTACGTACGCACATACATACATACATACATACATACATGCATGCATACATACATACATACATACATACATACATACATACATACATACATACATACATACATACATACATGCATGCATGCATGCATGCATGCATACATACATACATACATACATACATACATACATACATACATACATACATACATACATACATACATACATACATACATACATACATACATACATACACACGTGCAAACATGCAAAGAGAGATAAGGAGTAGAGAGAGCCTGAAAGATAGAGTGGGAATCGATAAGATTTTAAGAGAATTTTATACAATACAGAGTCAAAAACTTTGTCTACGAATGAGCGATGTGCGAAACGTTGAATTTCAGTGGCGAACAGAGACGACCCGCAAACAGAAAACAGGTAAACTGCCGAGATAATGAGAGCCTCTACTTGGTCGCTCCCTTACCAGAAATAGCAACCAAATATTTCTCAAATGAAAACTTCGTCACCTTTAAAAAGCCAAAAGAACGACATATCGGAAAATGTTATTCCAGATGAGTAAAACTTGATGCTTACAGTTGAAATACCATTGATCGGTATAATAATAGTTGTTGACTACTATTGTTGTATCAAGAAGGAAGACAACTCTGTTCATGTTTCTACCTTATTATGATTTCATCAATAAACCAATAGATCGGTGTTCAGTTTATGTTAACACATTTAATAGAAAGAATAATAAAAATTTAACTGGAAATGATAATCATAATCATCATTATGGAAAAAAAATAATAGTTGTTGACTACTGTTGTTGAATCAAGAAGGAAGACAACTCTGAACATGTTTCTACCTTATTCTGATTTCATCAATAAAGCAATAGATACCACTGTATTTGCCGAAGTAATAACAACTGGTTCACTAAGTTAATGGATAATAAAGAACCAGGGTATGTTTAGGAAAATATTGATGTTAAGAGAATAATTTACTGTTAAACACCATTGCATGAAAAGCAATATTTTAGTTAACGTTAATATGATTAATAGTGCAAAGAGAAAGGAAAAAATGAAGCTAAAAGTACATTTTGTGATAAGAAAAAGTGATAATATTATCACTTGGCTTACCCGGGGGTAAATAACAACAGACGGACTTACTTCCGAAAGATATAGCTTGGCAGATAGACAGTTGGAAAAACTGGTAAGGACTGGTGTTAGACAGAGAGAAAAACTAAGGTGGAAAGGGAGAGAGAGCGGTAAAGAGAGAGAGAGAGGCTTCTGGTAAAGAGGGGGGAAACTAGAGAAAGTATGAAAGTATGGATGGAGATGGATGAATGGATGGATGGATGGATGGAAATAAAATTGGCACTCCGTCGGTTGCGACGACGAGGTTTCAGTTGAGCCTGCTCGTGAAATTCATGTTCAAGTGGTTGAGTACTCCACATACACGCGTGCCCTTAACGTGGTTCTCATGGAGATTCAGCGTCACACAGAATGTGACAAGGCTGGCCTTTGAAATACAGATACAACACATTATTGCCAGCTGAGTAGACTGGAGCAACGTGAAATAAAGTGTCTTGCTCAAGGACAACGCACCGCTGGAAATCGAACGCACGACCTTACAATCGTGAGCCGAATACCTTAACCACTTGGTCACACACCTTTATTTGTGTATATATATTATATATGCATACATACCCAGTAAAAATCCTCTATGCATGCATGTATATATCAGATTGCTTGAGACCACTGCTGATAACATGTAAGTCTGTAATCCTATTGCATGGTCTGGACATTGTTGCATAAACTGGTAACCCTGAAATGCTTGTTTGGTGAGCAGGGGAATTTAGGAACCCTGCAGGATGAAAAACAAACCTGTCAAAGAATGGATGAACTCCAGGAAGTCAATGACCATCCAGTAATGTGTATCTATGCTCACTGTGTGGGTGACTCGTGACATGCTTTCATTTATTCAAATGAAACATGGAAGAAGTAAGTAAATTTCATCTCCGTGGATTCGAGGTTGGTGGCCGCAGGTTAATGGTGCATGTGGTTATATACTGTCATGCTGGGATAGAAGCTATGATGGAGGGCAAAGATCTAGTACAAAGTTTTATGATCTGAACACACCACATTAGATGGTAATGAGAGGTCTGGAGAAGGCGGTGAGCTGGCGAAATGCTTAGCGGCACTTCCTCTGTCATTACGCTTTCAAATACCGCCGAGGTCGACTTCGTCTTTCATCCTTTCGGGGTCGTTAAAATAAGTATCAGTTGAGAATTAAGGTCGATTTAATCGACTAGCCCCCACCCCAAACTGGCTGGCCTAGTACCAAAATTTGAAATCAATCTCTTTAACTATTTTAGTAGTCACTTATATTCGTATAAAAGTTCAGTTGTCTAGATTATCTTGCCATAGGGCATACTGTATAAGAAGGAAAGAGTGAGTGTGCGCAACTCTTTCTCACTTTAAAATACACTTTCATTACTTTAGCATCTATGTCTAGCGGGGCACAAATTTTACAGACCCCAACTGAAAGGTCAAATAGTTTTGTTGTGGAGGCTGGGATATTTCTGTATGTCTGCAACAATGAAATAGCGCCACGTCCGTAGTTTCAGGCGCGTAGGTGTAACACGTGCAGGTACACCGGCGTCTTTCTGACCCCACCACCACATGACTGTGTTCCTTGTTGAAGTGCTGCGCAGTCAGTCGAAGTTTTCACTGATTATTGATATTTGAAACTTCTTGGAACCACAAACAGCAACCTTCCATTACAACAGTTGAAATAACAATGTTGAGGTAGCTTCAAGCACACGGAAGGTCATCTACACAAATTTATTCAGAGATATGCACACACACACACACACACACACACACACACACCACACACACACACATACGCACACACACACACACACATGTATATCGTAATATGTAGATACAATCGTATATGTTACCGTCTTTATTTCTTTGTTTTGCCAGAGGCAGCTATG
>NC_043010.1:33023003-33025503 GCF_006345805.1 Octopus sinensis
AACAAGTGTATTAGTTTTGACGTTCGGGAAAGTGAGAAAAGTATTTTACGTTTCGAGCCTACGCTCTTCAATAGAAAGGAATAAGAGAAAATATACTGGGAGAGAATGAAAAAATTTGTAGATTTCAACTGTCCAACATGGCAAATAATTGGGAAAAAAGAGGTTGAAAGAAAGAATGATAATAATAAAAAAGAGCTTGAATGAATTGGAGATAAGGAAGAATGAGTGGGAGATAGTGCTTCTGATCCAAGAGAAAGTGTGCGTTTGTGAGTGTGTATGTGAGAATCGCTAGAAATGAGAGCCAAAATTTAACTCGAATAGCCACACAAAAGCACTAACCTCATGAAATATTCGGGACTACGAGCAGCAAGTTATAACATCTTTCCTTGGCGAGATCGCACTCGCAGAATGAGGTAGTTTGATAAAACGCTAATGCGTAATTTCGAAATTTGATCAACAGAATTTAGTTTCTCATCAGATTTTTCTACAATTACTTCGAGTTAAGAAATAGCCTGCCTCCCATTCGTTCGTGACAAAAACCTTTGAAAAGCGAGCGCTAAAATCGAAAACTGTTAAAGTGTATAGTAACATACTATAAGTTATTATAATAATATACTATGATAATATATTAAGATATATTAAATACATAATATAGGTGGCTATAGCGATTAAAACCAAACAGGTAAAATTAATAAATGAGGATGCAAAATAGCACCTACTATTGCCAGAAATGAGAGCTTAAATTTAAATATATGTATAGATTTACATATTAGTGTATATTATACACAGGCACACACACACACGCACGTACACCCTCACATACACACATGTATGTATGTATGTATGTATGTATGTATGTGTTTGTGTCTAAAGGTTAAAGACCCCTTCGGCCACGTATAACTATGGAATTACACCTAGAAAAGCTACCACCGCTTTCCACTTATATATTGTTCCTTGAAGGGTCTTTCTAGGTGCAACCCCATGATCATTAATGATCGAAGGAGGAGAGAATTATTTTATATATATATATATATATATATCTATATATATATATTATATATATATATATATTATATATATATATATATATATATATATCTATATATATTATATATATAATGATAGATCAGTAGCCACTACACACATTTTTTTCTCACCTTGTTTCTTTCTGTGTTCCTTTCTGTGGAAGAGCGTAGGCTAGAAACGTTAAGACTTTTTCAATTCCCAGCGTTACACGAATACATCTGTTTGTTTTCTACACCACCTGTCTTCGTCTTTTGTTTTTTTTTTCGTGAATCTCCCTATATACATATATATATATATATATTATATAATATATATATATTATATAATATATCTATATATAATTATCAACAATTGAGGGTAAATTATTAAATTAATCAATTTCCAAGTGTTCAGTATGTAAAAGGACCATTTAAGGCGGAATTCAAAATATTACATTATATAATTAGGGCTTAGTAAAATAAATTACTTTGCCACATACTGAACTTAGTAGAAATAGCAGCCAAAAAAAATTTCTTAGATTTCTACTACTTAAAGAAAAAACATTATATGAGAGAAAACATTATCTGAGAGAAATTTTCTTTAAGTAGTAGAAATGCTAAGATAAAATTATTTTTTTGGCTGCTATTTCTACTAAGTATCAGTATGTGGCAAAGTAAGTTATTTTACTATAAGCCCTTAATTATATATAATATATATATAATATATAATTATATATATAATATATATATATATATATATATATATATATATATATATATATACCAATTAAGGACTGCCCACACGAAAAGTGGACAGTCAACATGCTAGATATAGACGTCAAATCGCCATTCTCCACAAAAAAGTTTATGTTCTCAGATCAAACTCAACAAAACCAAAGTAATAAACAAGTGAAAAATATACGAAATAAATATTTACCCATGTACTAAATTTAGTTTCAGCTGTTATTTCCCGCAAGGAAAAGTGCAGCATCATCAGCATGCACGCGATATTTTGGTGTCGTGTTGGCATTTAGTCCAGCAAATTACATTTTATATGGGACCATGCTGATGATGCTGCACTTTTCCTTGCGGAAAATAACAGCTGAAACTAAATTTAGTACATGGGTAAATATTTATTTCGTATATTTTTCACTTGTTTATTACTTTGGTTTTGTTGAGTTGATCTGAGAACATAAACTTTTTTGTGGAGAATGGCGATTTGGACGTCTATATCTAGCATGTTGACTGTCCACTTTTCGTGTGCAGTCCTTAATTGGTATATATAATATTTTAATCTTCGGATTCTTTTTTAAATGCTAGACCATGGTTCTAATTGATAAATATCAATTTTTACCCTAAATTTAATTTTATAAATTTTATATATATATATATATATATATATATATATTATATATATATATATAATTTAATCCAAACGGGAAACAAAAAAACAACAACAATGGAACAATTACAGTATTATTATTAATAGGCGCTCA
>NC_043010.1:33028003-33043003 GCF_006345805.1 Octopus sinensis
TAATAATCTACAAGTAATCGATACAGAGACATTATTTGGCCCTGAACACAATGCATCGTAATTTCTAGTATTGTGTTATTTTCAAGGCAATCGATTAGTCAAGGATAGAAACACAGTTCACATTTAACATCAGAGAAAATTCTAAACGTTTTAAAAGCTTTCATTTATTTCCTTTTCTTTATTTTTTTATTATCTTCCCACAGCCTTCTGCTTAAAACTTTTTTTCTATTTCTATTTTAGCAGTAGGAGTCATAAGGCCGGTTCGCCCGTTGTAGGTTCAAGGCCGGCAATTTTTAGAGGAGTCGATTACAACGATTCCGGTACTTGTCTAGTACTTTATTTTATCTACCCTGAAGGAATAAATTGCAGAGTTGCCCTCGAGGGCGGACGGGGGTTACTTCAGAACGTAAAGAGCCGAAAGAAATGCTGCTAAGCATCTTGTCCAAGGTGCTAACGATTCTGCCATCTCACCATCTTTCTATTTAAAGCTTTTTTTTTTTTTTGTCAAATTCGAAATCGCATAAATGTATTTATGCGGTTTCAAATTCCGGTAGGCAACTCTTCTATTCAATGGTTTTATAGGAAATCTATAATTCCTTTGTCGGTTATATCCTGCTTTCACAGGATATTGAAAATGTATAATTCTTTTGTCGGTTATATCCTGCTTTTACAAAGCAATTTGTTGCTCAGTTTTATAACATTTCTGATGTGATTTGGAGCATTCTAAAATGTTGTAAATATGCTCTGATTGGACAGGTCTATGACCAAGAGTATTTCAAGCCTCGTATTAACATATTTGCTGGCATTCTATAACAAGGACATCCTTCTTTTTCTAATATAGTAGAATGTATGATCGAGAAATATTTAGCTACTGTCGAGCAGTTCAAGGGAGAGCGTAAAGGTTCCCTCTTTGGTGCAAATGTTTATTGGAATGGTAATGTTTTGTTTAAGATCCACAAGGAAATAGATTTATTTTCCTGCTTTTCTTTATGTTCATCAGACATAGTGCTCTATACATTACTGGTACTCTTCTCACTTCCAAACCCTAATCATAACCTACTGTTTGCTTATTATCATATTTTATATTTTATTATTTATTGTTGTATCGGACAAAATGCTTAGCGGTATTTTGTCTACCGCTACGTTCTGAGTTCAAATTCCGCCGAGGTCGGCTTTGCCTTTCATCCTTTCGGGGTCGATAAATTAAGTACCATAACGCACTGGGGTCGATGTAATCGACTTAATACCTATGTCTGTCCTTGTTTGTCCACTCTATGTTTAGCCCCTTGTGGCTAATAAAGAAATAGGTATTTCGTCTGCCGCTACGTTTTGAGTTCAAATTCCGCCGAGATCCACTTTGCCTTTCATCCTTTCGGGGTCGATAAATTAAGTACCAGTTACGCACTGGGGTCGATCTAATCGACTTAATCCGTTTGTCTGTCCTTGTTTGTCCTCTCTGTGTTTAGCCCCTTGTGGGTAGTAAAGAAATAAGTATTTCGTCTGTCTTGACATTCGGATTTCAAATTCTGCCGAGGTCGACTTTGCTTTCATCCTTTTAGTGTCTATAAATAAGTACCCTCGAAATTGCTGGCCGTGTGTCAAAATTTGAAGCCGTTATTATTTATTATTGGTACTAAAGGTGGTGGGCTGGCAGAAAAGTTACCACGCCGTACAAAATGCTTAGCTGCATTTCTTCCCACTTAATGTTCTGTATTCAAATGCTGCCAAGGTTGACTTTGCCTTTCTTGTACCGTGATACTTTTTCAACTTCACTCCAGGCGAGAGAGTTAATAAAAACTGTGGAGCTTCTTTAGAAACGCCCCTTTCCAATTAATGAAGAAAAATAAATAATGTATGCAAGAAATTAGAAAGATTCATACATTTTTTTTTAATATTTTACACTAAAAAATAAAACAGAAACGGGAAACGGGCACCTGTGGACAATCTACTTTTACCAATCAGGTACTATTAATGATACGCGGGGCCCGACAATATCGTTTGCAAATTCTTGATTGTTTTTTATCAGATTTTTTTTACTGCGCACACTCGTTAGTTAGGGTTAGGGTTAGGATTAGGGTTAAGATTAGTTAAGGTTAGGATTAGGGTTAGAGTTAGTGTTAGGGTTAGGGTTAGAATTAGGGCTAGGGTTAGTCAAGGTTAGGGTTAGTTAAGATTAGGGTTAGCGTTAGGGTTAGAATTAGGGTTAAGATTAGTTAAGGTTAGGATTAGGGTTAGAGTTAGTGTTAGGGTTAGGGCTAGAATTAGGGCTAGGGCTAGTCAAGGTTAGGGTTAGTTAAGATTAGGGTTAGCGTTAGGGTTAGAATTAGGGTTAAGATTAGTTAAGGTTAGGATTAGGGTTAGAGTTAGTGTTAGGGTTAGGGTTAGAATTAGGGCTAGGGCTAGTCAAGGTTAGGGTTAGTTAAGATTAGGGTTAGCGTTAGGGTTAGAATTAGGGTTAAGATTAGTTAAGGTTAGGATTAGGGTTGAGGTTAGTGTTAGAGTTAGGGTTAGAATTAGGGTTAGGGCAAGTCAAGGTTAGAGTTAGTTAAGATTAGGGTTAGCGTTAGGGTTAGAATTAGGGTTAGTTAGGGTTAGGATTAGGATTAGGGCTAGGGCTAGTCAAGGTTAGGTTTAGTTAAGATTAGGGTTAGCGTTAGGGTTAGAATTAGAGTTAGTTAGGGTTAGGGTTAGAGTTAGTATTAGGGTTAGGTTAGATTTAGGGTTAGGATTAGGGTTAGGTTTAGGGTTAGGGCTAGGATTAGGGTTGGGGTTAGGGTTAGATGGTGATCACGCGCTTTACCTTCGCCCATTTTATGATATTGTGATAAACGACAAAAATAATTATAAAACAACAGAGTAAGGCGTACGCAAGTTTTGTAATTTTTATTTTTGTTTTTCAAGAAACAGATTGTGAAACGGTCTTCTTATAATTCGCAACCGATATTGTCAGGGCCCCTCATATCATTAATAATACCTGATTGGTAAAAGTATCGCCCAATTCCACATATATTCCACGAGTGCCCGTTCCCGTTTCTGTGTTATTTTTTAGTATTAAATATTTAAAGATGAATGTATCTTTCTAATTTTTTGCATGCATTATTTATTTTGCATATATTATCCGTTTTCATAACATTTTCTTCATTTATATAGAGAGGTGCGTTTCTAAAGAAGCGCCAAAGCTGTTGTCAATAACGAGACAGAAGGGGATTCCAAAAACCTGGTTTTCGGCATTCAGATACTATTAATAACAAGAAAACAATAATTATACCTATTTCGTGGGCGGGGGATGTTTTTTGGGTTTTTTTTTTAAATTTCAAGAAAATATAAACTTCTAGAATTGGTGCGGTTGTGCGGTAAGAAGTTCGCTTCTCAGTTACATGGTTCCGGATTCAATCCCACTACATGGCACTTTGGGCAAGTGTCTTCTACTATAGCTCTGGGCAGACTAAAGCTTTCTAAGTGGATCTAATTGTGAGAAAGGGTTAGGGTTAAGAATCATATCGTACATGTGTGTGTGTGTGTGTGTGGTGTGTGTGTGTGTGTGTGTGTGTGTGCGTGCGCGTGTGTGCCTTTAAATTTGAGTTTGTCCCCCACCACAGCTTCACAACCGTAACTTAGCAATATAGCAAAAGATACCGATAGCATAAGTACCAGGCTTTAAAAAATTATTACGGTTGTCGATTTGTTCGACTAAACCCTCTAGTGCAATGCTCCAGCATGGCCGCAGTCCAATGACTGAAAGCACCAAAAGATAAAAGAAAATAACCTTGTATGTTTGTCTCTCTATTCTTTGGCAATGATATCCCTAATATTCTAAGACAGTGAGACTTTGTCGCTTTTAGAGATTTCTTGTTTGTTTTGTACTCTCTGTTTTATACATCAATCTGGTAGAATTTATTTATACACACTTTTCCAGTGTATATCGTTACTTCTGATCTGTCTGCCAATAAAACTGTTTCATTTTGTTTAATTCTTTGCTGAGATAAGGATATCATGAATAGCAGTCTAGAGTCGTGCATGGTCGAATGATTAAGAAGTTCGCTTAAACCTCAGGTTCGATCCCCACTGCACAGCTTGCTGGATGGATATCTTCTACTGTAGCTTTATCAATAAAAGAAATGCAACAGAATTGGCCCGTCGGATAGATTATAATTAAAAGGATAATCCTTTTCCCTTACAATGCTATGAGGAGTCTGGGTGAGGATTTTGTACAGGGCACACTTATGTGCGAAATACCATAATATACGGTACTCTATAATACAAAGAATGTGTGCTTCAGTTGATCAAACAGCGGGATTGTTCATCATTCAAACCGACACAGAATCTATTCAGCTAAACCGAAACAAGACAACGGTTTTGATTCCTACTTAGCCCAGTGTCACCGAAAATCATCATATTCAATTCTAATATATTCGGAATATTGGCATCATTAAAGACTGTGAGCTGGCAGAATCGTTAGCACGCCGGGCATAATGCTTAACGACATTTTGTCCGTCTGTACGTTGAGTTCAAATTTCACCGTGGTTGACTTCATTTTCATCCTTTCGGGGTCGATAAAGTAAGTACTAGTTGAGCACTTGAGTCGATTTAATCTACTTGACCCCGCCCTCAAAACTGCTGGCCTTGTGCCAAAATTTGAAACCAATATTGGCATCATTAGACTGTCGGTGGTGCCCCAGCATGGCCGCGGCCTTCGGGCTAAAACATTTTTAAGGATTTAAGGATTTAAGTGTTTTATAAGGCCAATACTTGGAGCTAACTAGCTTAAAGTCACGCAGAAGAAAAGGTGAGAAATGATTCTAGATTCAAGGTGTTCATTTCTATAAAGGTAATATTTTGTGTAATAAAGAAAACAAAGAGCTATAGTGACCTACCATCTAATGGGAAATCCGTTTTCAGTAATTTCACTTTCTCACCTCTCAGAAAGAATTTTGTATACCTCATTTAGACACACTTTCCAGTGCATATCGCTGCTTCTGTTCTGTCTGTAAATATAATTGTTTTATTCGGTGTTGAATAACAAGTTTATGAACTTCATTTTACAAAGACATATTTTTGTTTGTTTTGTTTTTTAGTTTGTTTTTTTGTCTTTTTTTCTCCGTCTCTAATATAAAGGTGAAGATGTGTAGTCTAGTTGTTAAGGTTTTGCACTCATGGTTGCAAGAACATGGCTTCGATTTCCCAGGTACATTATGTTCTTGAGAAAAAACTTCATTTCACGTTACTCTAATCGAATCCAAGAGAGGTTTCGCTTCATGTCGAAATTACTGTCGTTTTCAAGTCTTCAGGAAATATACCAATGCGTAGTCTTTTCTTGGTATACTGAGTGTTTCACATACAGGTCTTCTTTGAACTGTATAAGTCCAGCAGTTTTGGGCTGTACGGGAGGTCATCGGGAAGAGAGTGTATCCTGAGGAGCTCGCTGCCGACACGTTGGACACTGAGAACAAAATTTTTCGGTACAAAATTCAGGTTTATATTTTTGCTGAAGTTGCTTAACAAGTACTATCTGAGAGAGACTATGCCACATTCGCAGGCTGTCAACACTGATCTCAAGCCCCTGCCTCCTTCGTCTCTCTTAAGTAGAGCCTGTGGACCTTATTATTTCTATGGACATTTCCAGTTGATATCAGGAACTTGCGGATTTTAATGTCTAAAAAATAGATTTCTTCCACAGGTCAATCAAGTATCCGAAATGCTGGAATCAGCAGTGGTACTGCAAATGCACTGTGGGATATTTTCTTGTACGTGGACAGTTCTGACTGCCATATTTTTCTATGGCCTAATATTCTCGGGTCATTCCATCTTTATTCACAGTACCTTCGTATTATATATTTTCATCAGCACATTCTTTGTGTTGGATAAGGGAGACATAAACATTTCTTTTGGCTAAATTCTATTCCTATGTCAGCTGAAAATATTATTAATTCCATGTATGTATGCATCAATGTATGTATGTATTATGTATGTATGTCTGTCTGTATGTGTGTATGTATCTATGTATTTATGCATGTATGTATGTATGTATGTATGTATGTATGTATGTATGCATGTATGTATGCATGTATGTATGTATGTGTGTATAAATATTTAAATACCTGAAGGGCAGCCCAGTTGACTCTGTCTACATATAATATGATACTCTTGAGTAAAGTTTAAATTTCTTCTTTAAACACGATTTGTTTATTATTCTTAAATTATTAAATATCTCACACACCCACACACACACGTATGCAATACAGACATACACATATGCACTTAACACACATTTGTCTCGCGTGCGTTTTATCTTTCAGTCCGCTGAATGTGTCTATCTATTCCTCAATTATACAGTCAATACCGCTATCAATAATTCACACACACACACAACACCCTCTCTCTCTCTCTCTCTCTCTCCCTCTCTCTCTCTCTCTCTTCCTCTAATACGTACACACCACTTTGCTTTTCAGCTCTTTTCTGCGCATTGTTATAGTTATTGGGTATTTGGGTATTGTTATGTTAATAATTAGTACACAATTCTCATGGAAAATGCTAGGTTCATTATGAGCTGTCTGCTGATTACTATGTAAACTACCTATTCTTTGAGAGAAAAAAAACGGTCCTATCCTCCTTCTCTGACATATTAGGCTGAGTACGGGTATAAACTCACAATACTACCTCAGCACGTACATCAAATGTGGCTTGTAGATATTTCGCAGTCACTTGACCTCAATAAATAGGTTGTTCTTCAACTATTTAACATAATCAAGTAGTATCTAATTTAAGAGCGATATGTAAACAGGAAATTATTTACATGGCCTAATTTGACAGAGACCACAAGATCTGTTTAGTGTAATCGGCAATGACGGTTCGATAATTGATCGTTTAGCAGACATTACATACTTGTTTCGAGTCCCACTATAAACCCTAGCCTCTTATTCATCTTTTCTAGATGGTACTAGCAAATAACTTAAATATGTGTGTGTCTTGGAGAGAAAGAAAGAGAGCACTTACATTTACATATTTAAATAAGTGCGTATGTGTGTGTGTATATATAATAATAATAATAATAATAATAATGAATATTATTCTAAACTTACAGGGAAAAATTCAATTTAGTAATACTAAATATTGGCACGATATGAACTCTAATGTAAAGATATAGAACTGAAAGAAATGACACCAGCATTTTGTCTATCGCGCTAACGATTCTGCCAACTTGCCGCCTTCTTTAACACTAAAACTAATGTAGTTTTTTTATAAAAGGCTTCCATAGTGAATAGCGTC
Organism: Octopus sinensis; assembly: GCF_006345805.1. Classification (NCBI taxonomy): domain Eukaryota; kingdom Metazoa; phylum Mollusca; class Cephalopoda; order Octopoda; family Octopodidae; genus Octopus; species Octopus sinensis. The sequence goes on from NC_043010.1 coordinate 33,035,270, forward strand.
ACTAATTCTTTAATTGATTAACAGGCAAAGGGATATGAGAGAGCTACAGAATCAGATATAGAGCACATGTTTCACAGTAAAAGAATTCGCAAAAAAAAAAGTTTAAGGTGTGTTGATGAGGTTCCAAGTACAGTTGACCGAATATTCGACTTGACTTTTTATTCTTTATCGGAGAGATTTTCACAGTTACAATCACTAAATAACATATGGGAGTCTTTAAATAGCATAAAATATTGAGCAGATTAAAAATAAACTAAGATGCCAAAACTTTGAAGATAAGGTACCAAGAAATATCGTGATATTAACGGATGTGATCTCTTGACTGAAGTAGATATTATTACCTGAAAATGTAAAGCTTCCAATAGAAGCCATTAGATTCCTCAACTCTCATAAATTACAAGATGTCTTGCTAAAATTGGAGGTTGCATTCAGAATTTAATTAGGTCTGTCATGAACCTTAGGACTCATAAGACCGGGGCTTAATCCCGTTTCATGGCATATAAGTGACTGAGATTACAACATTCCTCCCTGAACGGGACGCCCTAATCTGTCATGGAACACATTTACAGCTAGGTGGACCCCAGTGGTCAACGTGTACTAGACAATGAAACGGGAATCGAAACCACCCTAACCACTAGGCCAGGTACCTTAAGCATTAAGAATAATACCTATAACTGTGTCTGTACGAGAGAAAAGCTCTATTAAAGTAAAGCCAATAAAGATATATTATCACACGACGCAAGAAGCGAGACAAACTGGTGGGGAAGAGCAATTTTATCATGAGAAATTATACTGTAAAAATGAAAATTTTTACATTTCTAAAGTCGAAAAGATATATTTAAGTCCGAACAATGTGTAGTTGTTTCATTGTTTATATTCTTTGAATCTTTGGCATAAAGTACGTTACACGGGCAGATCAATGGTACTCTTCGAACATTCCTTCACCCATTCATTCTCCATTGGGTGTTCATCTTAAAAATGTATCACGATCATAGCTAAATAGTGCTGACACTTTCCTTCTGCCTATTGCAATTTTTGCGATATAAACTAGTCTATCATATATCTGTGTTTGAGTACATGCTTATCAGCATCTCTCTCTCCCTTTCTTTTCCCTTTTCGTCTTCTCTTCTTCATTTCTCCTCCTTTTCTCTCCGTTTCCCTTTTTCTTTATTTTTCTTCTCTTGCCTTAGTATTTTTCATCTCTTCATGCCTTTTGAATTTTTTCTCCTTATGCCTTTTGTATTCTCTCTCTGCTTATTTCCTCGTGTTCCTTTCTGTTGAAGAGCGTAGGCTCGAAACGTAAAAGACTTTCTCACCTTTCCAAGCGTTAAACTAATACACCTGTCTTCGTCTTTTGTTTTTCTGTAAATTTCAACTATATATATATATATATATATATAATATATATATATATATATACACTAGCTGTTGGACCCGGCCTTGCCCGTGTTTCCCGTGTTGAAGTTAAGCCCACCTCTGACCTTGTATTGAAATCTTCTACGTTCCCCGTGCCAACTATTACCCATTAAGATGCTATATACACATATATATGTATATGTATGTATGTATGTATGTATGTATGTATACACACACACACACATACACAGAACGGATTTTATATAATAGATATATATAAAATAAAACAAGGAAAGGTAAGAGATAAGAACAATGTTTTCCTTGGTAATGGCAGTTACTGGACGTCCAAACCTAAGGTCATCTTCAAAACTCTCCCCCACATCTCCGGATGTAGTAACCATGTCAGCATGAATGTCGTTGGGGTGGGGGATTAGCCCTTTTTCTGCAGGTACTTGATAACACCACGATGCCAAATTTTGTCCATTTTCAAAAGAAGTTGCTACTTGTTACTTTTGAAGTCTTCTTTGAACAATCAGATGTCAATTTACCTGGAAAGAAACAATGCAGTTAAATATAAAAAGCTTTGAAATTAATGAGAAGACGTGCAATGGTTGTTATAAAATGGAATGTTAGCAAAATAAAACAGTTAAACATGCATCTGAAGAAATCCGCATCTGGCTGGCAGGTGAGGTTGGTGGCATCAGTCGTTTAAGAATCGAACTACACACTCCTTGAATCTCAGCCAAAAACAAGTAACTCTACACCTTGCAACCAAGAAATATTCATCCATTAAATCATTTTTAAACATGAAATGAAATAACTCTGTCGACACCCTCACCCCTCCAATATATATCAAGAAACATTGAGATGCTGTGTAAAGGCTAGAAATAGCAGCCAAATCTCCCTCCAACCACACTCTACTGTTTTCAACAAAAGAACATACAGTGCAATGCAAACCATGATCTTTTATATTGAGTTGTCCGGAAAGTTCGTGCCGATTTTTAAAGGAAAGAAAAAGGTCAATAAATACTTGCCATTACATTTTTAATCAACAAAATATGAACCATTTTGTTGCACCGGTCTCCATCTTTCCTTTAACTTGAAAATACCCTCTTCCCAGAATTGAGGTGCCTGGGAGGCTAAGTCGAAAGGTAAGCTACTTTAAATCAGCACGAACTTTCCGGGCAACCCAATACATGAAAAAATTACGAAGATGGAATGTCTGAGCTTATACTAATTTCTTCGTTTCTTCTTGAAATGTATGTGCTTGTGTGTGTGTGTGTGTGTGCATGCATAATTTTCGGTTTACGCAATGGAAGCTGTATTGAGTTAAAACAGGCATTTATGTTACATACTTAATAATTTATAAATACTCCATTGACAGACAAGCTACTACGGTTTTTATCCGAGATAAAAATCTTTTGAGAGCGTGCCATGTTTAAAAGCACAGTCGTTTCAGTCGTGGTTAACGGGAACACCAGAAGCATATCGGTCTTGTCAGTGGTGTATACTCGCAGCTAGTCATATGCCTGAACGAGATTTGTCGCCACTGATACAGAAAACAGTAAATAATACATAAACTGATATTGCGAATAGCAGCCAGGCTGAATAAATAATCCGGTGTATGCGATTGAAGCAGTATTAAATTAAAGTACCCATCAATATATTATGATTAACCCTTAAGCATTCAGATTACTCTTTCAAATTTAATACTTATTTATTCACATTGTTTTGAATAAATCATGCATCAGCCCATAACTTCAATATTTTAATGATGGAGTAACTTATTCTTAGATTGACGTTGTAGAATAGGTGAGAGATGCCAGATCTGGCCAGCATTAACATAAAACAGGATATTTTGGCTGGATATGGCCGGTTTAAGCACTAAATGGTTTATATACATACACACACGCACGCACGCTCACACACACACACACACACACACACACACACACACACACACACACCACACACACACACACACACACACAAGAATTGATTCAACTATCCAGGCGTCAACAAACACTTCCTTGCAACAATGTAACATTTCATTTAATCAAGATATCCACGGCCTGAAGTGTAGCCTGAAGTATACACCTCGATCCGCTCGCTATGAAACATATGTAGCCCAGATCTTATCTACTCCATTGCTTAACACTTGGATTCTTGTTCGCACACCCGGCAACCTTGGTCGCCTCCCGTGAAATATAAAAAGAACTTTTTCAGCTTATCGTACTTCGATACGAAAAACTCGCCAACCTTCTGACTCAATAAACCACTATTGTCCATGAAAGTCGTTTTTTACGGATTGCTTGAATCTAACTTTCTTCCTACACTTCGATCCGTGGATCTTACATTTATATATATATATATATATATATACGCACACACATATATATACATATGTGTATACACACTCACACACATATACACGCGCGGGCGCGTGCAGAGATGCATATAGTGCTCTTGCTAGCCGCTGGCGGAACGACTTTTGTCTCCCTCCGATATATGTTGCGTTTTTAAACATATCACGTCCATAAGAGATTATATCTCGGACGAAAACCAGTGTAACTTGCCTATCATTTAAATAAGATACGTATAAGTTATACATAGATATGTATTCTTATAGAAATACACGTATACATACACACACACACACACACACACACACACACACACACACACATATATATATATATACTCTTTACTCTTTTACTCTTTTACTTGTTTCAGTCATTTGACTGCGGCCATGCTGGAGCACCGCCTTTAGTCGAGCAAATCGACCCCGGGACTTATTCTTTGTAAGCCCAGTACTTATTCTATCGGTCTCTTTTGCCGAACCGCTAAGTGACGGGGACGTAAACACACCAGCATCGGTTGTCAAGCAATGCTAGGGGGACAAACACAGACACACAAACATATACACACACACTTATATATATATACATATATACGACAGGATTCTTTCAGTTTCCGTCTACCAAATCCACTCACAAGGCATTGGTCGGCCCGGGGCTATAGCAGAAGACACTTGCCCAAGATGCTACGCAGTGGGACTGAACCCGGAACCATGTGGTTGGTTAGCAAGCTACTTACCACACAGCCACTCCTGCGCCTATATATATATATATATATATCTTTTACTCTCTTTTACTTGTTTCAGTCATTTGACTGCGGCCATGCTGAAGCACCGCCTTTAGTCGAGCAAATCGACCCCAGGACTTATTCTTTGTATGCCCAGTACTTATTCTCTCTCGGTCACTTTTGTCCCCCTAGCATTGCTTGACAACCGATGCTGGTGTGTTTACGTCCCCGTCACTTAGCGGCTCGGAAAAAGTGACCGATAGAATAAGTACTGGGCATACAAAGAATAAGTCCTGGGGTCGATTTGCTCGACTAAAGGCGGTGCTTCAGCATGGCCGCAGTCAAATGACTGAAACAAGTAAAAGAGAGTAAAAGATATATATATATATATATGTGTGTGTGTGTGTGTGTGTGTGTGTGTGTGTGTGTGTGTACGTGTATTTCTATAAGAATACATATCTATGTATAACTTATACGTATCTTATTTAAATGATAGGCAAGTTACACTGGTTTTCGTCCGAGATATAATCTCTTATGGACGTGATATGTTTAAAAACGCAACATATATCGGAGGGAGACAAAAGTCGTCCGATTTCCACTCATATAGTAATTTATCTTTTCTAAAACTTTCGTTGCGTCCTGCAACTTTTTCAATAATTGTTGACTCAGTCCATTATCAGAGCTGCGTTCTTTTGGTTTGTTTATTTGTGCGCATGTGTATACGTCAGTGTGCATGTACATGCACATATGTATGTATACATGTATGTATGAGTGTGTATGTATGCATGTGTGTATGCATATATATGTATGCGTGTGTGTACGTTTGTATGTATGTATTCTGCATATTCGTGTGTTTGTGTGTTCATTTTTGTGTGTTTGTATGAGTGTGTGCGTTTGTATTTGTGTGTACTTCTGTCTCCTTGTGTATGCATGTTTGAGTGTGTCTATGTGTATGGATTTGTATGCCTGTACGTGTGTCTGTTATGTATGTATGTGTGTATGTGTGTGTGTCCTTGTCTGTCCGTATTACCTATGCATCTATCTACCTATTTATCTATCTGTTTACTTACATATCCATTTACTTACACGCACACATAGTTTAACAAAGGAATCAATGGTTGATTCAGCAAAATGGTAATGTGAAAATTATAAGATAATTAAAGGTGCCTAGACGCAATTTAAAGCCAACAAGGAAATGATTCACCTTCACTAAAAATGACTAAGGCTGCTGGGTAGTACCGGCATTGCTAGAAACAAAAGAGTAAAAGACTTTAACCACGTCAAAAGCACTGTTCTATGTACTGACAAGGGAGACAACCATTATAATTTTCACATTGCCATTTTGCTGAAACAGCTATTGGTTCTTATGGTAAATTCTGTAAAGACTGACAAATGGAATTCAGCTTCACTACCAGCATTAGAGTAGCACTACCGATGAGCATTAATTTCATTCGAAATTGGCGTGCCAATCTCATGCCCTCACTTTCTGTGGGGAGGTTGTCTCCCTTGTCAGTACATAGAACCGTGCTCAGTTCGGGGCTAAAGAGTCTTTAATTCTTGATTTTAGCAATGCTAGTACCTCCCTGCACGTTTAGTCACTTTTAGTGACAGTGAATTTTTCTTTTTTTGGTTTTAAATTACATCTAATTATTTTATACATGTGTGTGTATAAGTGTGTGTGTGTGTGTGAATCAAGACTAACCAAGGCCAATGAACACTGACTGTGCGATTAAGATATCTGTTTCGCAACTCAGTGGTTTTGGCGTCATATTCCACACCATTTTGGTGTCTTCTAGCCTAAATTCGGGTCGGCCATTAACTTGTAAGTGGAATCGGAGTAAAAAGTCGGTCAGACTAACACTTCCTTTTCTGGGTTTACCACTCACACTACTACCCAATAGCCTTTGGGAATCTAGCATAGGTACCTGGTCTGAAGACAACTTCTTATCTTCTCTCCCACCACCTCGCCCAATTATCGAATGCCCTGAAAAGACTCACAAAATGCAGTCTGTTTTATCATTATTATTATTGTTGTTGTTGTTGTCGTCGTCATCATCATCATCATCATCATCATCATCATCATCATCATCCTCATCATCATCATTATTACTATTATTATTTATGGGTTTTTCTTCTCCTTTCAAATTTGCTTCTATTTCTTTCTTCCCGACTCCTAGGACAAAGAAACTCATAGTATACATTGGTAGGCCATTAAACTAAACTCACTAGTTCGTTCATTTTTTTTTAAGTTAAATTAAAATACATGGGTAGTAATAGTTCTCACATCGACAATGCTCTTCTCAATACGTGAGATGTACGAGTTAAGACAATCTTTTGCACTTCTTGCAGGGATGGTAAGCCAGGGATCATTCTCATATAATTTTCGGTTCCCTTCTTGATCATTCCTAGTGCTCCTACGATCACTGGTATTGTAACCGCCTTGAGATGCCACATTTTCTCAATTTCAATGAGCAGATCTTTATATTTTCTGAGCTTGTCAAATTCTTTCGCCGAGATATTATGATCACAGGGGATGCTCATGTCGATCAATAAGCATACTTTATTGTTTTGGTCTTTCACAACAATATCTGGTTTATTGGCTTTGATGGTTCGGTCTGTATGTACTGGAAAGTCCCACAGAATCGTTACATTTTCTCCTTCAGTTACAGATTCAGGGTGGTGATTATACCACTTGTCGGCAGCTTTGATATTGTAATGCCGACTTATTAGCCAGTGTAGATATTGGCCAACTCTGTCATGTCTTAATTTATACTCCACTGGTGCTAAGACTTTACATTCAGAGATTAGGTGGTCCACTGTTTCAATCATGTCGCTGCAGAATCGGCATTTTGGGCCTGCTCCATTTTTCATCACATTGGCCTGGTAGTTCCGGGTTAATAGGCTTTGATCTTGAGCAGCCAGGATGAAACCTTCGCTCTCTGCTTTTAGCCCTGAACTCCGTAGCCACTGATGGGTTTCCTTCTGGTCAACATCAGCTTGTTTGCTACGGGCCACATATTTGCCGTGCAGAGGTTTCTCCTCCCATCTATCAGCCAATTGCTCGTGCGCTTTTTTCTTTGCCATTATTTTCACCTTCTTTGCAACAATAGTTGCCGTACTTCCCTCGGGTTGTTCAGTTTGGGTATCCTGCACGAGATCAATAGCAAATTTTTTGCTTTCCTTTATGATAGAATGAAGCTTCTTTCGTCTCTCGTGATTTTCCACGAGCTTTAGCATCCAGTCATTCGTTATTTCAAGATATTTGGCCAGTCCAATAGTGGTTGTTTTGTAAGC
>NC_043010.1:33053003-33090503 GCF_006345805.1 Octopus sinensis
ACTACTACTACTACTACTAATAATAATAATGATAATAATAATAATAATAATAATAATAATAATAATAATAATAATAATAATAATAAACAAAGAAAACCAAACCTGGGAAGAAATCAAACCTGGAGAAGTAAAATTGAAAAAGAGATTGAATTTATGAGAGGGGAAATATCAATATTAAATGAACTAATATGTGGAAATGATGTAAGATCCAGAACAGGAAGAAAAATGAAGAGAAAATTTGGATCCTCACCAAGAGAAGAACTGATATTAATAAAAGAAACGCTGAAACAAAAACTCCAAGCAAAAGCCCAAAGAATACGAAGATTTGAGAAGAGAAACAAGTTTTACAAGCAAAATAAGCTGTTCACATCCAATGCCAAAAAATTCTACAGAGAAATAGGGAAGGAGAAAGTAACCGTTAAAGACCCCCCTCCCATGGAAGAAGTTCAAAACTTTTGGAACAGGATTTGGAGTGACAAGAAGACGTATAACATAAATGCAGACTGGATTATACAAACAGAAGGATCCTACCAAAATTTACAACAACAAGCATGGGAAGACATCACAATAGCAGACCTAAGAAAGGCACTCACGAAGGCCCATAATCGGAAATCCCCCGGTAAATAATAATGATGATGATGATAATAATAATAATAATAATAATAATAATAATAATAAATAATAATAATAATAATAATAATAATAAAGACCCCCCTTCCCATGGAAGAAGTCCAAAACTTTTGGAAAAGGATTTGGAGTGACGAGAAGACGTACAACATAAATGCAGACTGGATTATACAAACAGAAGTATCCTACCAAAATTTACAACAAGCATGGGAAGACATCACAATAGCAGACCTAAGAAAGGCACTCACGAAGGCCCATAATTGGAAATCCCCCGGTAAAGATAGGGTGCCGAATTTCTGGCTCGCATCGCTCCCATGCGCACACGGTAAGCTAGTTCAGCTGCTCAATGGAATTATGAGAGACTCAAAGAAAACACCTGAATGGTTAGCAAGTGGTATTACTTACCTACTCCCTAAGAATAACGAAACCAAACTTCCAAAAAACTATCGGCCTATAACCTGTTTATCCACCACGTATAAAATCCTAACATCTATCCTGGCGGAGAAAACATATGCATTCATGGAGAAGAACGATATTTTCCCCATTGAACAAAAAGGGTGCCGCCGTGGCTCATACAGATGCAAAGATCAACTGCTAATTAATCATATGATCCTTGAAACTGTCACAACAAGCGCAGAAATCTCAGCTCCGCATGGATTGACTATAAGAATGCCTTCGACAGTATACCACATCCATGGATCTTGAGATCGCTGGACATCTTCAAAATTTCCCCTGTGATTTCAAGCTTCCTGAAGCACAATATGTCGTTGTGGAATACGAATCTCCAATTATACCACTCTAATAGAGTACTTGCCTCAGAAAATATAAACATCAACTGTGGAATTTTTCAAGGTGACTCACTTTCACCTTTAATATTCTGCATAGCCCTAATACCCCTTACAAGTGAATTAAACAGAACAAGGTATGGGTATAAAATTGCCAATAAAAAAATAAGCCATCTATTTTATATGGATGACTTAAAATTCTATGGTAAAGACGATAATGAACTTGAAGGCCTATTGCGCACTGTGAAAGCATTCAGCGATGACATCGGGATGGATTTTGGGCTTGAGAAGTGTGCCAAGGCCACTTTCAAGAAAGGGAAAGTGAAGACCACAAATTCAGTCGTGTTAGATGTTGACACAGTCATAAGAGAGCTTGAGCAAGAACAAACCTACAAATATTTAGGGATAAATGAAGGCTCTGGTATTCAGCATGCAAGCATGAAAGAGAAGATCAGGAAGGAATGTTATAGGAGAGTTCGAGCAGTCCTGAAATCTGAACTAAATGCACGTAATAAGGTGTTAGCTATAAATTCCTTACCAGTTCCAGTTGTTACTTATAGCTACAATGTGTTGAACTGGAATATGAGTGAAGTAAAGAATATAGATAGGAAAATACGCAAGCTGCTGAGTTGTAATAGGATGCACCACCCAAAGGCAGACGTAGATCGCCTTTACTTCCCCAGAGCCCAAGGAGGTCAAGGCCTGATCCAATTTGAACTAGCTTACAAAACAACCACTATTGGACTGGCCAAATATCTCGAAATAACGAATGACTGGATGCTAAAGCTCGTGGAAAATCACGAGAGACGAAAGAAGCTTCATTCTATCATAAAGGAAAGCAAAAAATTTGCTATTGATCTCGTGCAGGATACCCAAACTGAACAACCCGAGGGAAGTACGGCAACTATTGTTGCAAAGAAGGTGAAAATAATGGCAAAGAAAAAAGCGCACGAGGCTGATAGGTGGGAGGAGAAACCCTGCACGGCAAATATGTGGCCCGCAGCAAACAAGCTGATGTTGACCAGAAGCAAACCCATCAGTGACTACGGAGCTCAGGGCTAAATGCAGAGAGCGAAGGTTTTATCCTGGCAGCTCAAGATCAAAGCCTATTAACCCGGAACTACCAGGCCAATGTGATGAAAAATGGAGCAGACTCAAAATGCCGATTCTGCAACGACATGATTGAAACAGTGGACCACCTAATCTCTGGATGTAAAGTCTTAGCACCAGTGGAGTATAAATTAAGACATGACTGAGTTGGCCAATATCTACACTGGCTAATAAGTCGGCATTACAATATCAAAGCTGCCGACAAGTGGTATAATCACCACCCTGAAGCTGTAACTGAAGGAGAAAATGTAACGATTTTGTGCGACACTCCAGTACATACAGACCGAACCATCAAAGCCAATAAACCAGATATTGTTGTGAAAGACCAAAACAATAAAGTTTGCTTATTGATCGACATGAGCATCCCCTGTGATCATAAAATCTCGGTGAAAGAATTTGACAAGCTCCGAAAATATAAAGACCTGCTCATTGAAATTGAGAAAATGTGGCATCTCAAGGCGGTTACAATACCAGTGATCGTAGGAGCACTAGGAATGATCAAGAAGGGAACCGAAAATTATATGAGAATGATCCCTGGATTACCATCACTGCAAGAAGTGCAAAAGATTGTCTTAACTGGTACATCACACGTATTGAGAAGAGCATTGTCGATGTGAGAACTATTACCACCCATGTATTTTAATTTAACTTTAAAAAAAAATGAACGAACTAGTGAGTTTAGTTTAATGGCCTAGCAATGTATACTATGAGTTTCTTTGCCCTAGGAGTCGGGAAGACACTCGGCAAGAAATAGAAGCAAATTTGAAAGAAGAAAAAAAAAGGAAGAAAAATAATAACAATAATAATAATAATAATAATAATAATAATAATAATAATAATAATAATAATAATAATAATAATGATAATAATAATAATAATAGAGTCAAAATTAAAAGAAGAGTGTCATTGTTATCTAGTGAACGATATTTCGACATCTTGTGTGTCTTCAAAAAATAAATTTGTCAAGAAAGGTATGTATAAATAACTTTCTTTGGCGCACACACACACACACATACTTAAAGTTCTGTATGAATTATATATATATATATATATATTATATATATATATATATATATATATATATTGCTGTGCGGTAAATTACAGCCCAAATCCAATGGAAACTACCTTTTTCCCATTCTGTCATTCCTGTTTGTGATGTGTGTATTTAAAAACCTGATCTTTCATTTAAACTCACAAGGAAGTTATCTCGCAAATCCTGTCCTTTACCTGTTGTTTCTTTTCTCAATTTACATTCCTATGTTTTCCATACAGGAGATTTGTATTTTGCCTGAAAGCCGATAGCTGATGGGTAGCCGAGTATTTCTTTAAAAAAAATTTAAATTTTCAAAAACAAATTATATTTTCCACCTTTGTAATCTCTGTATTTTTCCATGTCGATAATAAACAAAATTCGAAAATTAGTTAAAAATTAGGAAATTTCGGTCGGGAGGGGAGAAATTATAATTTTGAAAACGTGATTTCTGGGCAAAATCATATTAACTCCTCTTTAGTCTATGAAACAGTATATAGTTTGTGATTCATCTTAAGAATATAAACAAATTTCATGCAAATTTTAATCCCAGCCACTTCACTTCTGAACAAACAATAATTTCCATTATTATTGTAATCCACTCTACTATATATCAGCTAACAGAATGCATTATGCTTATCAACACAGAACATACCCAAATCATTTAGAGTTTACCGCTTCTTCTCATAATAACGGTATACATATTGACATATGAATTTTTCCTCATCTCTTCATTCGTTACTAAAAAGTGAAATTATTCAATGCACACATTCAAACTGCTATGTCTTCCATCTTATATATTACTTAATCGTTCGCTCTTTTCAGCCATGCCACCAAAACGAAGACATTGTAATTTATCTCCACAAACAAGGGCCGCAAAGAAAACTGCCTCTATTCGTGCTCAAGAAAACTCACTTCAGCGATGCCCAAATGTACAATATTTCAAAATGAACACCGACGGCAGAAGTTCTGCTCCAAACTACACTTATTGTCTCGGATGAATGCACGATGGCACACTGTCGTGCATTAGAAGCCCTAGATAGGTCATTAACGGATATTAGAAACAATACTATTATAGGGGTAAGCATAACTGTTGTCCTTGCAGGGGCTTTCCGTCAAATATTACCAGTCATACCACGGGGTTCGGGAGCTAATGAGATCTATGCGTATCTGAAGTCTTCACCTCTGTGGAGGTTTGTTCGTCAGCTTTCATTAAGCAAGAATATGCGAGCTCACCTCTACAATGATCTGTTAGCTGAGGAATTCTCTCATCAACTACAACTAGAAATGGCGCCTTACCGTTGTACTGCAATGTACTGCAATGTGGGAACAGGGTGTCTACAATGGCCGCGCTTAAAGTAAAGTTATTTCCCACATTGCACGACAACTTTAAAACATAGCACGGTTTGCAGAGAGAGCTATTTTAGCACCTTGGAATGAAAGCGTTGATAAAGTAAACCATGAATTCCTCCACATTCTACCTGGAAATGCTTCAAAGTTTATCTCCATTGATACTACCATCGACGAACATGCCGCTCTTCAGTATCCAGTTGAATTTCTCAACTCTCTACAACCCACAAGACGGCCACTTCATAAGTTGTTCTTAAAGAAAGGTGCACCTATCATGCTCTTGAGAAATTTGGGCCCACCACGACTATGCAATGGTTTCAAGATTGACTGTAACTACAATAACAAGTCATGTCCTAAAAGCAACCATTATTGATGGCTTCCATCGAGGAGAGATAGCATACATTCCACGCATGCCACTTATTCCCTTAAATGTACTATTTCATTTCAAGCGTCTCCAGTTCCCAGTGCGATTGTGCTTCGCTTTGACAATCAACAAAGCCCAGGGTGAAACTTTAAAAATTGTCGGTCTCAATTTACAGCTACCCTGCTTTTCTCAGGGACAACTATATGTCGCATGCTCTCGAGTTAGCAGTGCAGAGGACTTGTATATTTATTCTACCAACACTGGGCTTACGCAAAACATAGTTTACCCAGGAGCATTGTCGGCTTCACTTAACATATGTTGAAGTGTGCAGTCTGCCCAAACATTAGAGATGGTTCTTTTCACAATGAAGGAGCTTTCTTCTCTCCATGTACCTTATTTTCTTAATTTTTTTATTGCCCACAAGGGGCTAAACATAGAGGCAACAAACAATGACAAAGGGATTAAGTCGATTACATCAACCCCAGTGCGTAAGTGGTACTTAATTTATCGACCCCGAGAGGTTGAAAGGTAAAGTCAACCTCGGCGGAATTTAAACTCAGAACGTAACGACAGACAAAATACATGTTTCTTTTATTACCCACAAGGGGCTAAACACAGAGAGGACAAACAAGGACAGACAAACGGATTAAGTCGATTACATCGACCCCAGTGCGTACTGATACTTAATTTATCGACCCCGAAAGGATGAAAAGCAAAGTCGACTTCGGCAGAATTTGAACTCAGAACGTAACGGCAAACGAAATACCGCTAAGCATTTCGTCCGGCGTGCTAACGATTCTGCCAGCTCGCCATATACCTTACTTTCTGCAATACGGATACCTCTTCGTCCTCATATGTCATCCAATTCTTTACATTTTGGGGGAAATGTTAGGATTTCATTCTAATCTAAGCTGCCATTCTACATGTTTTTTGTGTCAACAATTTCAGCATTGTTCATCACAAAATGACCGAAAAACATGTTTATAAACAAGAGTTGTTTGCTTTACACTCCTCCTGTGCCGATTCTGCCCACAAGAAAGAAACAAATAATACAATATGGCTGTAGGTCATAACACCCGGGCAACGCCGAGATGCATTACTAGTGTGTGTGTGTGTGTGTGTGTGTGTGTGTGTGTGTGTGTGTGTTTGTGTGTAATACAAATAGTAGATACGGAAGATAGAATATATTGGAAACCTCATTTATCACAACGTTCGTTTTGCCACATCCTGCATCGCTCTCTCGCAGGTGGGAAACTATACAATGAATTTCGGTGCATCTCACAGTGCAGAAGCATCTCATCAAGTGATGTATTACAGTTTCTCGTTACATAAGTAATGTTTCGCACTTAAGATCAACTAGAGCATGTTGATAGTTGTCGTGGCAAAATTACATAGAGCAGGAATGGCAAAGAACAAATTAAGTTGCGAAGCTGTGGATACAAACAGGAAGTAATTACCCATCTTTGCTAGCGTGACGCTATATACTTGTGTGTATATATATATATATATATATATATATATATAATATATATATATATATAATATATATATATATAGTATTACATACATATAAGAGGGGTTACCACTATGTGGACACCCTAATGCTAGAAGTAGATCCGTTATGGTCTTACCACTAAGAAATGTTCTCTAGAAAATTTAGCAAACACCAGAAACGTTAGCGAGCAAGACAAATGAAAAGTAACAAAAATATAGATTAATCATAAACAATGTTTCACTATTAACATTTCTTAGTGGTAGGACCATAGCGGATCTACTTCTAGCATTAGGATGTCCACATTGTAGTAATCCCTCTTATATGTATGTAATACTATTTACTGAACCTCAGTTTTTTAATATGCTAGACCACTGGTGTTAAATTGATGTTACCAAATTAATATCCAATTTTTCACCCTCATTTTAATTTTAATTATACATATATATAACATACATACATACATACATACATACATAAGTATAAAAAACATCAACACCTTCCTAAGATTTAAAGGATAACTATTAAATCAAGATACTTTCCTTCACAACCTTGCTACCAAGGCGGTGGCCTGTTGGTATGGCTTGTACGTGTAGATTTATGTGTGTGTGTACACATATGTAATTATGTACTATATATGTGTGTATATGTGTATACATATTTATGTATGTATGTACACATAGAAGTTCAATTATAACTAGAAACAGAAATTTGGTGAGGTAAAAAAAAGGAGGTTTCAGTTACACTGATGAAGGTCTGTTTAATCTGGTGGTGGTATAAATTACCAGAATATGTGTAGGTATATGTCGATGTGGCAATAATTTGTTAGTAATTCTGATCTAGTTCTTAGCTACTCCTCGCAACAGATGCTTTTTAAAATGTCACCTTTTTCATTGATACGATGTTGGCATTTTAGTATTATTTATATGGTCTGCTTCACTCAATGGCATTTTCTTTTGATGCCAAAATCGGTGTTATGTTCTTTTAAGTATCATATTTTGATCATAATGTTCTTTTAAATATGTGCTACAGGCCGCCTGTCACACATATGACAGAAACTTCCAAACTCTCCTTTTGAAAGCATGTTAAATGCCACGTTGTTAATAAGGAAACCCAGAGGCATGTCACTGTCCTCGTTACCTTTCTTTTGCAAGCTCCATCAGACAGATAAAATTATCTTTCTTGGCGTACTTCCCCATTGTTTCTTCTTTTTCAGGTTTCTTCTCCAATCAACTACTCCAAATCTTCTATACTACAAACAGTGCTTATTGTTGCTTTCTGTGCGTCGGTATCGTTGCTGTTATTTTTGGCGTTGCTGTTGCTGCTAAAGTCAGCCGAGCTACCAATATCGAAGCTGTTACTGGTATTGTTTGTGTTTATGTTATATTTCGTTGCGTTGGTGTTGCTACACTCGACGTTTCTCAACAAATCTTTTTCTTTTACTGCTTTTTCAAACCCAAATTATTCAAATAGAAATTTTTAAGAGGCAGGGGTGTTTTGTTTACATTCTCATATATATATGTGTGTGTGTGTGTGTGGTGTGTGTGTGTGTTGTGTGTGTGTGTGTGGTGTGTGTGTGTGTGTGTGTGTGTGTGAGTGTGTGTGTGTGTGTGTGGTGTGTGTGTGTGTGTGTGTGTATTCAAGGCTACCTTCACTGATGTGGCTGTTGCCTCTAACTGTCGCCATCGAAGACGCCATGCTTAAGAAAAACTTTTAATGGTACCCCCAACGAGAAATTTTAGAAAATGAAGCGAAGGAAAACAATTTACTCCACCCCAAGCTGAGCAGAAAAACAAAATTAAATACGAAATTAGTCTGAAACAGATTACAGCAAAAGCAAAAAACAAAAACCATCCACACCTGACTAATAAACAGTAATCTAGGAACAGTAAAAAAAAAATCACCTTTCAGTTGGTAATTCACATACCAACAATGACGACGACGACGACGACGACGACGATGACGATGATGATGGTGATAATTTCTCGATGATTTAGGCCCTTGTGGCCAACGGAGCCGCAAGAGTTTAAGTCATCGAGAACACTATCAAAGGACGAAATATAACCCACAAAAGGTGGAGTTTTCACCGGTCAATAGGGGGTCAAATAAGAATATAACAAAAGATATTTAGATAGAGTTTAGAATCCGATAGCTATGGCTTTTAGGCTACCTCTATTGGGTTCTTAGGGTATTTTTCTCACCCCTTGACTTGAACCTCATCTCTTCCTGTCTAGCCTAAATATTGGACCCTTCTGCATTCTTTCTCTATATATAGTTTCCTCTCCACCTCTTCATCTACATCCTACTGCAAACTTATGAACCTTTCTCACACCACTTCTGTCAAGGCCCTCCCTACTTCACTTACCATATCACCCCCTCTATTTCACTCTTTCAATTCAACTTTTATTATTTGTTTGCAGTCAAAGTGACAACACCGTCACTTTGTCCCTTCTTTCTTATATCCTTCACTACCCACCAAATTTAATGAACTCTCATTCTTCCACTCACCTCCCACTTTTTTTTATATTTCTCCCTTACTCTGTATGTTTCTTTTTTCACGTACCCTACCCACCTGCCCTACATCGTTTGAGATGTTCTTCTTAAATAGTAGCTATTACCACCTTGTTTAATTGATATATCCTCGCTAAAATGATGTTTCCGTGTTTTAGTATTGTTCCTATTTCACCATAAAGTTTTATAATATAGATCCGTTAGGACATTTTTTGATTATTTAATTACTTCCACGTTTAGACTATTATCGTTCTATTAGTAAAATCTATTGGAAACTCTTTGATTGTGCTCATACTGATTCGGGCTTTTCTTTGTCAATATCCTCGATTTGATTTGATTTAAGGTGGCGAGCTGGCAGAAACTTTAGCACGCCGGGCGAAATGCGTAGCTGTATTTCGTCTGCCTTTACGTTCTGAGTTCAAATTCCCCCGATGTCGACTTTGCCTTTCATCATTTCAGGGTCGATAAATTAAGTACCAGTTACGCACTGGGTTCGATATAATCGACTTAATCCGTTTGTCTGTCCTTGTTTGTCCCTCTGTGTTTAGCCCCTTGTGGGTAGTAAAGAAATATATATCCTCGCTAAAATTATGTTGTTTCCGTGTTTTAGTATTGTTCCTATTTTACCATTAAGTTTTATAATATAGATCCGTTAGGACATTTTTTGATTATTTAATTACTTTCACGTTTAGACTATTATCGTTCTATTAATAGAAACTATTGGAAACTATTTGATTGTGCTCATACTGATTCGGGCTTTTCTTTGTCAATATCCTCGATTTGATTTGATTTAAGGTGGCGAGCTGGCAGAAACGTTAGCACGCCAAACGAAATGCTGAGTGTTATTTCGTCTGTCTTTACGATCTGAATTCAAATTCCGCCGCGGTCGATTTTGCCTTTCATCCTTTCGGGGTCGATAAATTAAGTACCAGTTACGCACTGGGGTCGATATAATCGACTTAATCCGTTTGTCTGTCCTTGTTTGTCCCCTCTATGTTTAGACCCTTGTGGGTAGTAAAGAAATAGGTATTTCGTCTGTCTTTACGTTTTAAGTTCAAATTCCGCCGAGGTTGACTTTGCCTTTCATCCCTTCGGGGTCGATAAATTAAGTACTAGTTGCTTACTGGGGTCGATCTAATCGACTGATCCCCTCCCCAAAAATTTCGGGCCTTGTGCCTAGAATAGAAAAGAATATCCTCGATTTACTTTCTCAATCTTCAGTTACCTTCCCAAACATCCGGCTCTTTACGTTCCGAGTTCAAATTCTTACGAAGTCAACTTTGCTTTCTATACTTCCGAGGTCGACAAAATAAAGTACCAGTATTGCGGATCGAAATAATCGACTATTCATCTCCCTTCAAAATTACTAGTTATATGCCTAAATAACAAACAATATTTTTAGTTATAATGTTTTCAATTACATTATTTATTTTTTGCTCCTCCATTTGTTTGTGATTTTATATCATGGCATACTCATTCTTTTATGCATTCTATTCGTATATTTTGTAGCTTTTGGGTATACGTATACATGCAAACATACATATTCTTAAATTAATAACTTCACTGGTTACCAAAGTTATTTCTACTTGATAATTATTCAGTTGGGAAATGTTTCCAGAAAAACCTTTTTGTGTTCTTTGTTTTTAGTGTTTTGTGTGTGTGTGTGTGTGTGTGTGTGTCAGTGTGTCTCTCTGTCTGTCTGTGTGTCTGTCTGACTGTGTGAGAGTGTGTGTGTGTGTATGAATGCGTATGTGCTTATGTCATCGTCGCTTAACTCTACGACATTTATATTCGTATTTTGTTTATTATTTTTCATTGCTTGGTCATAAGAGGGAGGGCAGCACCAATATGATACTGTCACGATGTCTGTAACTGATAAGAAAAAGCGGTGGAAGTTATCCTCTGACAGGATACCTAATCCAGATTTTGCAATTGAGTGGACTTTGCTAAAGGCGCCCAGGAATCAAGTGCTGGCGTTCAACAGAACAATGGATTAAGCTTCATGTCCCAAAACAAGGAAACTCCATCTCGACAGGCTTCCACACCGTCTACCAATTTTCACACACAAGGCTTTTGGTCGACCCGAAGGTATGGGCCAAGGACTTACCCAAGGTATCTAACAGTGAAATCATGAACGAAAGAAAGACATCATCTTGTGAAAGAAGCAGTATAACAGCCACAGACTTTGATGAGTTCTGGTGTTATTTATTTATCGTCTTGGTCATGACTCAAGCACTGATTCTGTTGTTAAGGTATTCGTTTCATAAACACGAGGTTCCGGGTTCGATATCGCATACAGGCACTTTAGACAACTACCTTCTACCATAGTGTTGCTTCTACCAATACCTTGTAAACACGGTTTAGTAGACGGAGACTGACCTAAAGCCCATCGTATATGTGTTTGTGTGTATGTTTTTATATATGCGTATCTTTCATCGACGTATATCGGCGAAGGATTTATACACCTTATTGAGGAAACAAAAAATAAGGTGCTTTTCGAACGAAATCCTTAGAGATATTAGATCTGCATCAAATTACAGATACTCCCTCGTCACTTTGACCATGATAATACAGTGAGCCAATGATTTGACAATTGGAAACCGGAAACCAACGATGCTCTTATTTACAAATACATCACTTATATAATAATAAAAAAACAGATGTTACTACAAGTGGGAAATCAAACTTGTTTGTTCGTTTTTCAAGTTATTTTTTCCTAAATTATTTTATCACAGTGAAACTTTGGTATTTTGATATTTAAGGCAATTCTTATCTCCACTATTTTGGGTAGGTCGACACTCGTCTTATTAATTCATTTTCTGCCAGAGAAGAGTTGATGAATTTTTCACTGCTGAGGACACCTGTTAAATAATATTGAATGTTGAGTCGGCCGACATCTGGTAATAAACTGAAATAAACTGACAGATAAACAGTAACATCCAGCAAAATAATAGATAGATACATAGATAGATAGATAGATAGAGAGAGAGAGAGAGAGAGAGAGAGATAGATAGATAGATAGATAGATAGATAGATAGACAGACAGACAGACAGACAGACAGGCAGGCAGGCAGGCAGACAGGCAAGCAGACAGACAGACAGACAGACAGACAGACAGATAGATAGATAGATAGATAGATAGATAGATAGATAGATAGATAGATAGATAGATAGATAGATAGATAGATAGATAGATAGATAGATAGATAGATAGATAGATAGATAGATAGATAGATAGAAGCATACAATATATTCATACGTAGAACAACAAGCATTCATATATGAAAATAGAGAGAAATAGACTCACGTATTTGACTGAATGCTAATGAGGTATAAAAACTGCAATTTAGGAAGACGAATGACTAAAGAGGAGGATGGATATTGAGGGGCATCTGTTGCAAGAAATTCATTAGTAAAGTGGCTGCTAACATATTTGATGAAGTAAACCATGGACTTTTAAGCATAGTCCAATTGTGATTTCACTATTTTAGAATGTCCAGAGAGATTTAAGCGTAATATCTGGGGTTGTCTCCCCTGTCCTGTTTCATAAGAATTATTCTGAGATAACCAATGTTCTAATTAGTAACAATGTAATTTTATCTAATTAAAATTTCTTGGCTTACCTTAACATATTACGTAGGATAGATTCACACACAAACGCGCGCCCACACGTATGTGTGTGTGTGTGAGTGTGTGTGTGTGTGTGTGTGTGTGTGTGTGTGCGTGTGTGAGTGTGTGTCTGTGTGGATAGGTGTGGATATGATAAGACATTTAAAACAGCAAACTAGGACGGAAAAAGAACGTACCCTCTCACGAGAGTCGAACGTTGTATGTACCGCATTCCAGGCTCTACGTTAGCGATTACACAAGAGAGGTCCTTGTCATTTTTAATTATAAGTGTGCGCGTGCGTGTACGTATGCACAAGTGGCAAAAATACTAAACGCTCTTACACAACAGCTGCTTGTTGCTTTTTACGCCTTTTTACTATTCACAATTTCTTTTCAGGTTCAAAATGTAACTTTTGGTCTCCATCTCATATTATTTGAAAACTGGTATTGTTCATCAGCTGAGTTTAACAAATTTGAAATCTATATACCCTAAAATACACGTCATCAAATATATGAGTGTGTGTACACACACATACATACGTTCATACATATTATACATATATACATACATGAATACGTACATATGCACACACGTACATCTATACATGCGTGTACGTGTGTGTGTGAGTGCATGTGCATAATCATTTTATTTAGTTTACAATATAGGCGCAGGAGTGGTTGTGTGGTAAGTAGCTTGTTTACCAACCACATGGTTCCAGGTTCAGTCCCACTGCGTGGCACCTTGGGCAAGTGTCTTCTACTATAGCCTCGGGCCGACCAAAGCCTTGTGAGTGGATTTGGTAGACGGAAACTAAAAGAAGCCCGTCGTATATATGTATATATATATGTGCGTGTGTGTGTTTGTGTGTCTGTGTTTGTCCCCCAGCATTGCTTGACAACTGATGCTGGTGTGTTTATGTCCCCGTCACTTAGCGGTTCGGCAAAAGAGACCGATAGAATAAGTACTGAGCTTACAAAAGAATAAGTCCCGGGGTCGAGTTGCTCGATTAAAGGCGGTGCTCCAGCATGGCCGCAATCAAATGACTGAAACAAGTAAAAGAGTAAAAGAGTAAAGAGTAATATAATAGTTTATATTAGAATTTAGTAAGACAACCTTCTTGCTTTAACTTAAAACATTGATGCTTCTTCCCATGGATGCAATATGATTCTCCAAGTTCTCAAGATTTATTCTAAACCATACATTGGTGATTACGTCAATTAATTGAGTTCTGTACCTTGATTTAGAAACCAGTACCAGTTCCCTCAGTTTTGAGTACGGATTTTCTGTCGACTAAGGCAAGGTTGTTTCCATTGAGGAGTGTGTCCACCATAACATCCTACAGCCAGCAATATATTGTAAACGAAGCGACCATCGGTCACTGATTTGCAACAAGCAAAATAGCTAATTATAAGATCTCAAGAAGAGATGAGAGTAGTAACTATACTAACAAGTAAAGTCAATCGCCACATCAAAGTGGCTATTCCATGTTACTACTAGTGTAACCCAAAGCAGATCTTCCGCCAGCTGGTTATCGGTACATCCTTGCATTGCACTATATATATATATATATATATATATATATATATATATATATTACTAGCAGGGGAGCGAAACCACGAGCCGCTGCCATCGATGCAGGGCTGCACCGATAACCAGCTGCCGGAAGATCTGCCTGGGGTTAAACTTGTAGTAACATGGAACAATCACTTGGACGTGACGATTGACTTTACTTATATATAAGTTATATTTAAAATTAAAGTTTAGTTAGGAGACTTTAAGGTGTAGTATCCAAACCTTGTTATGGGAGTATCCATTGTAGTTGTGCCTGCAGAGGACGTTCACCGCTTGCGGCTACCAAACGTTATCCGGAGTTGTGCACTTTCGTGGTTGGATGTACGTAAGGAATTCCTCGGTGCACGTTGAGTGTATTGTAAATGATTATTGCAGAAGATAGAGTGTACTGGAAGCTTTATTTAGGACAACGATCTTTTCGAACTGCTCCCTAGTGGGTGGGGAACGATGTAATGGAATCGAATGCAGGCCGTAGTTCAGAAGAAACTTTCTCAGCCCACATAAAGCGGTTCAGTGTTATAAGATGTACATTTCGCTGATATGCGTGGCAAGATAATGCTGGTATCATATGCGTTTTAGTAGTTCACGAATAGATTAATGAGGCAGGGTTTCTGGTATATATTTAGGGAGTAATTGTTAAGAGCAGATAGAGCCGACGCCTTTGATATAGCGATGGGATCATCCGATTCCGCACAAGTCACTGACTTGGTTGGAGTCTAACATCCTGTCCCTAATCCAGACTACTCTCCCCGATATCGGAGGGGGGCCTATATAGAGACGATGCTCTCTTCTACTTGAACCGCAGTACTAACGTAGAACTAGAAAGGCGTAAGAAAAAACAATTCAAGGTATTTAAGAATGTAGGACTAGCCATCACTGTAGAAAATGAATGTCGCAGAATTAACTTACTAGATACCATATTCAACCTCGACACCATCTATACGAACCATTCCACAAACCAAAACACCAACTTAAAATACATTAACGCCATGGCTTACTAGCCACCCTCCTTTATACGGGGACTAGTAGGTAATATTCAGACTATGATACTCCGATTGTCTGCCAATGAAGGACTATTCAACTTGCATACACCCTATTATAATGAGGTTTTAGCTAGGGTCGGATACAGAGAACGGATTAAATACATACACGAAGACAACACACACATACACGCGCGCGCGCGCGCAACGACAGTACGCAAACAGGTGGAACACACACCTTCAGAAATATATATAATAGTAAAATCTCATCGGCCCAAAATACAACCACGGGCATATAACACCCAACTATAATAATAACCAAAACACAAAACCCTCTACCGGCAAAAACTCCCACCTAAATACAACACACAACATAGAATACATTAAACACACACAACACACTCGGACTAATAAACCCAACAGGAAATATAAAAAACCACACCGTACTCTGGTACAATCCGATCTAAAATATATGGAGTGATCACTAGTGATGGCGATATTATGCTTCCATTCGTCTTCCCACATGGCCTCAGACTCAACAAGGAGACCTATATCAAGTCCCTGGTGGTGCTGCCCCCGGTCAAGAGGGTGGCTGCTTGAAGATCCTATTGTCTTGAGTTGCTTCACCTGATTCACACAAAGACGATTATACCATCCAATTTTGATGTCATAGCCGCCCGTTTAACATTCCATAGTTAATCGCTGGCCTTCCTGATTCCGACCTGCTATTTCCTCAAACCCCGTACTAGGTGTATTTCATTGTATAACCCCATCCTGTTTTAAATTTTTCATTAAAAAGTATTTTTTAAATTTTTAAATTTTAATTTTAAACTCTTTATTGACAGGTAGCACTCTACTTTACTATAACTTTAATTCCATAAGTTCGATCTTAATATTTGATGACCTCCGTACACCCCCATCCACTCTCTTCCAACCAATATCCACCGAATATCCCTAAATTTCTGTGTTTCTCTATTCCACTTCTTCTGGTCATTTACCGTTAGCAAGAGACTCCCATACACCGACCCTATATCTGGCCGGCTAGTATGCCTTTATTTTAATTTTATTTTATTTTATTTTATTTTATTTTTATTTCACCCTTACGTTTGATTTATTTATCTTCTCTTTTTTCCCTTATCCTTAATTGTTTTATGACTCCCTCCTTACTTACCACAACCCCAGAGCTTACCATAATTAATTTTCTCCTACAACCCATTCCAGTCTACCCATGACCTAATTTAGCAGATTCCTTCTCACCTGAGTAACTGACCTTAGATATCAAATTACACACTTTAAAGAACTACATTCTTAACCTAAACTGCCAACATAGTTGTTCATTCTCCCATTCATAACTGACATAACCCTGCTGTATCCCTGGATATTCTTTTATTTTGTAAAATTACTTCTCATCTGATGATTACAGTCTTTTATAATGATATAATCTTCTCATTCTTCTATTAAAAGTTAACAATTATCCATCGTAAGTTATTATTCATTTGATATAAATATAATCAAAATAAGCAACAAGGATATCCAGAGGTAATGCAGTACGATCGTTTCATGCGACTCCATTTAATTGAACAATGCAAACATTACATCCATTTAAAATGTAGAGCAATCTTTAGCTGCATAAAAATATCGAATTTAGTTAAATTCGAAGGATTCATTTGTATAATTTTCTTTTTATCCAAAATCATAAAGAGGATAAGTAGATAGACAAAGAACATGCTTTATCAACAACATCACAGTTGTAACTGAGATTTTTTCAAAAGTTGACACTGCTCATCATTGATTATATTTGTTATTCAGATTTACTAGTAATGAGGTTAGTTTTAATTTATAGACTAATTTATCAAATCCAATAGAAACTAGAATCTGTCCTTTATAGGGTAAAATAGATAGACAATTTAAGTGACAGAGTCATATATATATTTATATATATATACATACGTGTATATATATATATATATGTGTGTGTGTGTGTGTGTGTGTGTGTGTGTGTGTGGTGTGTGTGTGTGTGTGCATGTGCGTGTGTGTCTGTGTGTGCATTATGTATGTATATATATATATATATATATACACGACTGCTTGGCTTCTTTCACTTTCCATCTACCAAATCCACTCATAAGGCTTTGGTCGGCCCGAGGCTATAGTACGAGACACTTGCCCAAGGCGCCACACAGTAACACTGAACTCGGAACCACGTGGTTCGGAAGCAAACATCTTACCACCTGGTCGCTCATTTAATATACACAATTTTAAAAAGAGCTATTAATAGTTTCATGCTGTAGAGAATGCTATAATTTGTCAGCTCTATAAAACATGCCACGTGCCTCGAAGCAATTTTTCAGGCTTGATGCCTACCGTTAGACCTATTTGAAAACCAGAACGCTGGGCTATCAAAAAAAACGAGGGAAAACGAGAAGAAAAACACAAAGAAGTTTGATGCAAAAATGGAACGAGAAGAAAGAAAAGAAAGAAAACTCAAATTTTTGCACTCTTTGTCTGTAGAAATCATAATTACTTTTGCTGGTGTGGAATAATATGACGGAGAGGAGTCAAAGGTCTGTGAGGTCGCTACTCAATCCAGAGAGGGCGGTATCCTCCAGTTCGACAAAAGAAACTTGTCCATATGCTTGCATGCAAAATCTTTCAAACTGGAATTAAGTAGTGGAATTCTTGAATCTAAAACAAATGTGCGATCTTTCAGCTACGCGTAAGTTTCATCTCTTTGATCCATTTATATATGGTGTAGATATCCCCACGATTCTCTACTTAATTGTACGTGATGAGCAGTTGATCTCAGTAGCTTTATTTTTGCCAGTGTGTCAGAAAAAAGACTGATGAGTTTTCATAACTGCCTTTAAAACTGCCTTCGAATATACCGTTATGAAAACCACCGGGTCTCCCGCTTTTTATCATGTTTTCTCGTTGACCGGCTTCTTGCTTTTCAAAAAGGTCAAGCGGTATGTGCACTGGGCCTGAAAGATTGCTTGGGGATATATGATATATAAATTTGCCAAAGTATTGTATCGCTACAGCAGGAGACTATTAGTAGCTCTTTTTTAAATTGTATATATTAAATTACAATTATTTTTCACGAAATAGTATACTTTATTTCGTTGATCCTACCTGTAATGGAAGAGTAAACTATATATAGCTAGCATGGATGTATACATTTTATGCTCAGGTGCTTCGGCATCCTTAGTCACACTCTGTGACAATGAATGTTTCCTTTATGGTATCACATTGCACCTGGCTGTCTATATTAATTTTTAGTGCACGCATTAGCATTTCGCTAAATTATCCACAAATTTTTATGGTAAATATATATATGCTGGCAGAAGGAATTAGCCAATCATGCGCCGTTCGAGCAGTCCTCGCTGATAATGCCTACAGTCATAGGCGAAACTAGACCTGGTCTGGAGATCATCGAGTCGTTCATAGGGCTGTTGCCTTCTCTGTCAGCATGTGTGTATACATTTTGCACTCCTCTTACAGCATTAAGAGTACTTTAACTCTTATTCTAGCAATGTGGGTGCTACAGCATCCTTAGTCACACTTAGTGATAATTGAATTTTACCTTTATGGTATCACATTACGCCTGGGTGTTTATATTAATTTATATATATATATATATATATATATATATATATATATATATGAATGTTTATATATATATATATATGAATGTATATAATGTATATATATATATATATATATATATATATATGTATATATGTATATATGTATATATATATTATATATATATAATGTATATATAATGTGTGTGTATATATATATTAATATATACATATATGTATATATGAATGGATGGATGTATGTGTGTATACACACACACACACACACAAACACACACACACACACACACACCACACACACACACACATATATATATATATATATATATATATATATCTATATATATATATATATAGAGAGAGAGAAGAGAGAGAGAGAGAGAGAGAGAGAGAGACGCTCATAAGAATATAAAGCATTGATTATAATATCATAATGTAGACGTTACTTTGAGCGTCATAAGATATTTTCAATCATGTATGAAACCGGATGCGATATCAGTGATAACGGGAATGATGAAAAAATAACATGTATTTCTTGAATATAGAGATTGATTAATTCTGAAAGTCGACATAACAACGTTCTGCAAAAGTTCCCACCAATCCCACATTACAGATTTTAGGGGGCTTCACATTCAGTTGTGGGTGGTATGTTTTACAATGCATCACCGATAAAACAGATCTTTTATAGTTCCAACATGTTTGCTGTACCACTTGGCTCGCTAATGGCTTAGACTAGATAAGCTGTAAAACGATCTTCTGAAAATTAAATCCATTTGCTTTATTACTAATTATACATTTTTCACTCAATTACCACATCCGTTGAGCGAGAATGAATGTAAAACGCTTCAATACTATTGTAACATTAATTCATTATTCGGCTATCATTTATCATTTCAAGGAGTAATGCCAAATATCTTTTCTAGTTGTTTTCCATTCGGAGCTGTTCTCCGGCTAACATTGGTAATATAATCCATTAGTTTCTTACTCCGCGCCTACACTCAAACAAGTACATACTCGCACGCACATGCACGCACGCACACACACACACACACACACACACACACACACACACACACACACACACACACACACACACACACAAACAAACAAGCATGCACACATATTCATATTCATATACACACATACATATACGTATACATACGATCACATGCAGATACATATACACACAGATTTTCACACAAACCATCGTGTTTCTAGGGCTATGCTTACATACATACATACTTACATACACATGAGATTTGGGTTGCAAGATTCTTCATGTGAGTTCGTGTGTTGAAACATATTTTATTGCGTCTGAGGAGAGTCATTCTCTTTTAGTACCTTATTATTTAACTCACTCACCGGTAAAGATTCCACTCATTTACATATTTATTTTTCCTAAAGTTTTCATTGCATCTTGCAACCTTTTCAATAGTCGTTGATTGAGCCAATGACCATTGAAAAGGTTACAAGGCGCAATGAAAATTTCAGGAAAAAATAAATAAATGAGAGGAAACTTTACCGGTGAGTGTGTTAAATAATAAGGTACTAAAAGAGAATTACTCTCCCCAGACACAACAATATATATACAAGAGGATACTACAATGATATATTAATATATTAAGATATATTGAACACATTATAGTATGAGAGGTTCGCTAGCAATTAAAAACTCAAAAAGGAATAAAAATATAAAGGGTGCAAAATAGCACCAGCGATTGCTAAAAGTAAGAGTCAAAAAATTAACTCTGAAAGCCACAAAAAAACTCATTACATTTATGGGAAGGGGGCACAACAAACTAAAACGATCTTTCCCTTATATATATATATATATATATATATATATATATATAATATATATATATATATATATATAGGTGAGAAAGTTGGTGTGTGAAAGCACGTGGTTGAATATATAGAAAATAGTAAAAAGTGAAAAAACTACAGAAGGCTTGTTTTAAAATGACTCAAATATATATTTTTTAACCTTTTAAAACAAGCCTTCTGTAGTTTTTTCACTTTTTAGTATTTTATATATATATATATATATATATATACATAATTTTTATTTGAGGGAATATTAATCCTAAATTACAGGGAAAAATTCAATTTAGAAATACTAAATCAAATTTCACACAATATAATATATATATATATTAGAAAAAAACACTTTTTATCAATTCAAAGTGAACAATTAAATTACACCATCTAGTAAATTACATATAATAGAAATATTAAAATTAAAATAACAATAATATACTGATGATTAAGTAAATTGCAAAAAAAATAATAAAAGCGTATATATTAGGTAGAATAACGACACGTGTTTCGTGGCTATATTTAAGAAATGATTATAGTAAAAAAATTAGTAGTAGTAGTAAAATCATTTCGATATAAATATAGCAGCGTTATATATATGAATATATATATATATATCAAGGCAGTGCCCCAGCATGGTCACAATCTAATGACTGAAACAAGTAAAAGATTAAAAGATAAAATATATGCATACACGCACACACACGCACACACACAGTCACACAATCTAATACATGCTCAGCTACGAAAAACAGCAAATGAAATAATTAGTTTAAAAGACAATTTCAATAAGTTGTACTAAAATTTCTATTTCTCTGAAGTTTTTTTTACACATTTTAGTCAGTATTATCATTAGAGAAATAATAGGTTAGATACATCAATGCTACCTTCTCGGAAAAGAATCTGAAATTTACTTCACCAGAATATAAGCTGTTAAAGCTCGCTAACTTAAAATTTGAATTATTGTCACTGTAACTTTCATATTTCTCGGTTAATAGGGAAGGAAATTGTGTGCAATATTAAATTAATTTATGTATGAAGACATGAAACGTAAGGCTCTTCTCTGCTCTACGCGACAAAATCGCTGGTATATGATAACGTTCCCCGTTATATCATTCTAAATCATTGTCCTGTCACACTGTATCACTCGCTTTATCTCACACAGAATAAAACATGAAATTTTCATCAACGAACCGGTCACATAATTTATTCCAGAAATAAAGTAGCAAACCGAACCAAATAGCGAACCTTTTCATACACACACACACACAAGCCATCCGGATTTGATTATTTAGTGAGGTCATCAAAGACGCCATAGAACACTAGTATAGCAGTAGGACAATCTTGAAGAGGGATTCTTATCACTTATTCCTCCTATATATTTCCATTTCATTTTTGGTCAAGGAATCTTGACGTTTTAATGGACCGGGTTGCCGCCCGGTTACAAATATCGATTGGCACGTGTTCACTTAATTTTAAAATAGTTGGTTAGAAAACTAATACATTCCAGATACTTTTTTGATTCTTTTACAATTAATCTTATGTATGTATACCGATGTAGTAGATATAAAAACATAAAATTTATCCATTTTTCCGTAGACTGAAAAAATTATGAAGAGCTTAATCGGTTTTCGACCTTTTTTTTTTTTTGAGATCTCATCATCAATTCACCAATCGTAGAGAAACAACTAGCCAATCCGTTTATGCACACATCAAATACAATAGCTTCAGATAACTGGAGCTACTAATCTGCATACAATAAATTTTTAACATTTTATTTAATACCAGATGCCTGTTTTATATATCTCGGTTGATCAATGTCCACACTGAATTCAGTCTTATGACCCCAGAGTTTTCTTGACTATTTCACACATAGAGCGAAAAGGAGAAACCGGCAATTTTTGTGTATGTGTGTATGTGTGTGTGTGTGTGTGTGTGTCTGTGTGTCTGTGTGTCTGTGTGTGTGTGTGTGTGTGTGTGTTGTGTGTGTGTGTGTGTGATTAAAAAGTAAAGTTTTCATCCCTTCTTTAAAGTTATTTAAGAACGGTTACGTAAAAAAGTAAGCTAGCACCTAAATTATCTATTAGCATAAAGCTTCGATTCATTTAAAAATATTATAACCCAGTAGAATTTCTCATGCTTTCAATCACCCCCAGGATGGCAAAAGGGTCAGTTTTCTATCTACTTTTCCCAACTTTGAAACAGAAAAATATTATCATTCTCAGAAAAGAGAAAAAAAAGACTAAGCTGAAAATCAAAACCGAAGTGGACTGCAAGGTATGTCATCGTTATTTTGATTGAAAGTATTTTGAATAGTCTGAGTGAATGATGAGATGACCCCTTCTGAACAAATTTTTGTGTTTCCCGCGTCTGTTAGTATAAGAACACATTTTCTCAGCTTTGAAGTGATATTGAAAAAGAATATCACTTTTAAGTGATATTCAAAACGAAATAATTTAATTGTATAGCTGTTACAAGTGAATGTGTAATTAAGCCAATGAACGAAACAAAAAACAGCATTTGTTGATGTTTATGTTTGATGAGACTACAGACCTTCGAATGAAATCTTAACTGTCACACGTTTTGTGATTTGCTGATGAGAAAGAAAGGCTTCAAGAAAGGTTTAGGGAATAGGTCGATGTCAGTAAAGAGAGAAAAGCTGCATCACTGAGAGAAGTTGTACATTGTTATACATAGTCACTTAATTTGGTACTCTCTTAATCAGCTTCAAGAGTTCGTGAATGGCGAATTTTCTTCCTAACTTTAAAAAGGATTTCGACTTTTTCTCAACGTTGACGACTTGAATAGCCTCTACTGGATGAAATCGTTGAAAGGTTATTTCCAAAGTTATATGTACGTTTCTGGTGACTTATTAGCTACTTCAAAACGGTGCATCGTAGGGGGGGAAACAATTTTCATTTTCAGACTCGCCATATCTAAGAGTACCCAAGGGTCTAACAGGTTCACATTTTAGCAGATTCTCCAAGACCAGTAGATTGTTGCTGTTAATGTTGTAGTTGAACTGTTGTATGTTGACAGCTGCCGGGAAGCTCATCGGCTAGATTATACAGTTATTCGAAGGCCCGGTCTTGTTAAATTTTGTTATCTTGATTCAGCTTCAGAATTACATGAAGAGTTCAGGCATCTGTGGAATACTCAGCCACTAAAGTATAATTAGTGGTTTTGTTCATCAAACATTATGGAAACCAACGGAGGATATAATAATGTTTTAATGTATTTTGGTGAATAATTTATTGATGCATGGTATGATTGGTACGAAGCAATTCGATTGGGAATATACGTGTGTTTGTACATATATAGAAATACATACATGCGCGCGCACACACGCACGCACAGACACACATACACACACACACATATAAATACATATATATATATATATACTTACACACACTCGCACACATCAACTCTAAATCAATATGGTGGTAATGTTATTTTGAGTACATGGCAACAGCAATGAATTTTTCAGTTAATTTTACAGACATGATGTATTGTGTTTTTGCAACAGTAACTATCACACTCTTACGTAATAGCACGTCATAAGATCGTTAGAATTAATTAACTCTACGTGGAAATATATTAATAGTCTGTTCTGAATGAACTTGGAGTGACTAGATCCCTCGAGAGGACTTGCGCGTCTAGCAACAGGATGATTGTGATTTTCGTTCTGGTTCTGCATGGAACCACTTCGTTTTAATTACGCCTACCAATACTTTTAATAAAGACAATAACGTCACAACTTAGCATTTCACTAACCCACTCTGCCAGCAATTAGGAACTTCTGTAAGAAACATCAGTTATATCATTAGAAAGAGATTGGTATTGATTAGAACAACATCAATCAACGACGATTTTAGCTTCATTGATACCCCTATTTTTTTAGTTGTTCCTATGGCCCTTTACAAGACCTCTCAGACTTGTGGGAGCGAGTATTCTCAAACTGGAAACAGGGCTTTAATAACAGAATTGCCTTTAATAAATGGACCCAGAAACCAGGTGGAGGTGTTGAAAGGAGCGATGGATTAAGCCTACCATCTAATGCTTCGTGGAAGAACGTGAAAGCCACAAATTTTCGTTTTCTTCAACACCTTTCGTGACTTTATTACAAACAGTTAAAACGTATCACGTAGGTAGAGATAAAAAGATGACATTAAAGGTGTGTCAGATATAGCAAACCACCATAGGGGACAGTTCTAGAATCCCAGAAACTGGTGGTGAAAATCAGCGTTGGCAAGAATTTATCCGAAGAACATTTAATGGAATGCCGATAAGTTCGGTGGCTGTGAGGAGTGTAATGCTTGTTTCCAACTTTTACAAATAGACACACATACACACAAGCATGCACGCACGCACACACACACGCACGCACACACACACGCACACATACACACTCATGTATATATATATATATATATATATATATATATATATATATATATATATATATATTATATATATATATATATAGACACACACACGTGCGTGTGTGAAGGCGCATAGCTCAGAAGTTAGAGCGTCGAGCTCATAATCATAAAGTAGTGGGTTCGATTCCCAGACCGGGCTATGTTGTATTCTTGAGCAAGACACTTTATTTCACGTTGCTCCAGTTCACTCAGCTGTGGAAATGAATTGTGACGCTACTGGTGTCAAGCTGTATCGACCTTCGCCTTTCCCTTGGATAACATCGTTGGCATGGAGAGAGGAAGCTGGTATACATGGGCGACTGCTGGTCTTCTATAAACAACCATGCCCGGGCTTGTGCCTCGGAAGGTAACTTTCTAAGTGCAACCCATGGTTATTCGTGACCGAAGGGTGTTTTTAATTTTATTTATATATTTATGTGTGCGTGTGTGTGTGTGTGTGTGTGTGTGTGTGTGTGTGTGTGTGTGTGTGTGTGTGTGTGTGTGTGTGTGTGTGTGTGTGTGTGTGTGATTAGGTAAATATCGAACGATGAAACGAGTGTTCAACACTGCACTGGTGGATATATAATCTCTTTATTTGTGAGTTAAGGCTATCATTGGTTTCATGTTAAGAGAAGTAGGAAAATATCCTGGTGTCTTGGCAATTTTTCAAGCCGATTACACGGAGAAAGATGCTCGCCTCCATTTTGAAAAACAGTCTCGCTTCGTTCACGGGATTTCTCGTAAATTCGCGTAAATAAAACAATGAATCAATGAATCAAGAAACGTTACTCTTCAGTGGCATTCTTTGGATGTTTGTCTCCATTGGGTAAATTCTTTTGTGATTAATTTGTTTACATAATTTTGCATTATTTTGCTTTTGTTCTGGGCATGGTGTTCTTGTGTTTATATGTTGAGGTAGTTCGTCATTGGGGCATATTTTTTCTTTGTGTAAAGTTTGTGTGCTATGTGCGTTCACGTTTAGGAAAGAGGCTATGATAGTTTTGCAGTTCCATGCTGTTGGTGTCTTTATAAACATCATCAGTGGAAATCTCCATGCATAAAACCTTCCCATACTTATAACTTCTCTCTACATTGTGTGATAAAATTAACGAGTGAGTGGCTATATGGTCGCTCTGACTGCTAGAAATATCAGCCTAATATTCTGATCCATTGAAGATTTAATGTAGTCGACCCGTCAGTTCAAAAACTGTCTTCGTGTTATCATATAACATTCAACTGTTATCTGAATCACTCAGTACTCGAAGGCTGTCTTAGTGCTACTATATGCCAATTTGATTGTGTATGCGAGACTGCAAAGTGTCCTGTTTTTTTTTATTATTATTTATGGCTGTATAGAGCGATTTGTGGGAGATTTGGTCGTAATTTCTTGTAGCTCCCACGTTGACTTCTTAAAGTTTGTATGAGGGAAGACTGTCTGGCGACTCTAACTTTACTCACATTATCTTTTTATTATATATTTTATATTTTATATATCCCAAGATGTTTGTTATACAGCACTTACGTGAAACGGGTAAGATAGAAGGACCATTGATGCGAGTGTTTTCAGTTTATGAAGCAGCTTGGGTTTTTATCAGCTGAAAAACCCTTCTGTTTATCAGCATTTTTATATATTTCCAATAAAAGATCTTTCACCAAAGAAATAGTTCTACATTTGTGTTTTCTATGATGTAGATCTTACCACATGAATCACTTGACTTTTGTTGAAGAAATGGCAGTAGAAAGAATTCTAATAAACAGTCTCCTTGAAAAATTCGAAATGTTTTATAGCAATGATTCATAACCTGGACAACAGTAACTCGTTCAAGTTATTGAGATCTCACAAGAGAGAAGGGGTAAATATCAAGGGGACATTCTGGGGGAGTTGGATCCCGACTGTTAGAGAGGCGTTGTCATTTTACTTAGAAATAAAATATTTAAACCAAGTATAATATATATTTTAAATACATTTTTTAAAAAGTAGCACGACTGTCATAAACTTCTTTAGTAATTTCTTTTAAAATTTAATATAGGGGGCAGTAGTCTAGGTAAGCCTCTAACAACAGATACACGTTAGATAAAATAGTATACGAAAATGTGGATAATAAACAAAATTAACTTCTATTCGATTAAAATAATTTGTTGTCGTCTTTCTTCTTGTCGCCTTTTTCGGTAACAGAGATCACGTCACCACAAAGACTTGGAGAACCCCTGTTTTACCCATGTAGTGATTAACCATATAAGTGAAAGCGTAGTGTTGTCGGTCTTTCAGTTGCAAAGTTGATCACTGTACAGGTGGATGAGCCGCCGTTGGTTTCGACGAGGAGCATTCAATTATTCGATCAACTGAATTACCTGAATCACTCGGATTTCGCTGCATCCCATTAAAGCGGTTCGATTAACCTGCGATGAACTGAGGCCCGTCTTTTCGCATTATTTTAACTTGTAAATGACACCAGAACGAGCGAAAGAGCATCAGCTGCCTCTTGGTGTTCCCTTCATTGGATATAAAGAGGTCTTCGACTGCAATAAAGGAGTCTAGGCACAATACATCGATTTCTCAGGGAGATGAATCCCCGATATAGCTCTGCGGTTCGACAGGATAACAAAGTAAAAACATGCCATCACTCCAAAGCTCTTCATCGTATGTTTTGAAATGGTCATCAGCGAGATCAACAGTGAACTTGTTTATGGACAAAGATCTAGAGATACGATACTGACGTTACCGTAGTTCATCTTTTATCAGGCAAGGCATATATCCAAAGTTAGCGAATAAGAGTTCGTTACGCTACTTTATATCAGAGAATAAGACATGTATCAAGTGTGGGATACACATGTTTGCCTATCTTTTCTCAAAGAATAAGGCACACTTCCTATATGTAGAAAACACATGCTTCAAATTTTCTTTCACCAGCTACGAAACCAATTACACAACAACAAAATACCACAGATGTGATAATTGCAGCAGTTCTATTTAATGCCATGGTAAACACCTTATCACAGAGATAAGCGGCTTCTTATTTTCGGTTTCTGCTGGTATTTCCGTTCCCACTTTCTTTAGAAAGCGGTATATTTAGATACATACTTACATATAAGCATACATACAGGTATACAAACATACATTCATAAAAACAGACAGGCGGATAGATAGACAGACATATATGCACGAATATATATATATATATATATATATATATATATATATATATATATATATATATATATATATATATATATATATATATATATATATATATATATATATAATGTGACCGCGTGTGTACCGTAGGCGATTTTTTCCTCTGTCTTCTCTTCTCTGGATCTTTCCTTCTCTTATGTTTCCGACGAAGAGCTCCGCTCGAAACGTTAAACCCTCCTTCTTTCCTGAGCGTCCAATAATACTATATTTGTTCCACGTCCTCGCGTTGTTGTGTTTTTTTTGTGCTTTCTTGTTTGTATTAACTATGTATATATATTCATACATATATATGTATGTATGTGTGTGTGTTACTCTTTTACTCTTTTACTTGTTTCACTCATTTGACTGTGACCATGCTGGAGCACCGCCTTTAGTCGAGCAAATCGACCCCAGGACTTATTCTTTGGAAGCCTAGTACTTATTCTATCGGTCTCTTTTGCCGAACGGCTAAGTTACGGGAACGTAAACACACCACTATCGGTTATCAAGCGATGTTGGGCGACAAACACAGACACACAAACATATACATACACATATATATATATATATATATATATATATATATATATACATATATACTACGGGCTTCTTTCAGTTTCTGTCTACCAAATCCACACACAAGGCTTTGGTCGGCCCGAGGCTATAGTAGAAGACACTTGCCCAAGGTGCCACGCCGTGGGAATGAACCCGGAACCATGTGGTTGGTAAGCAAGCTACTTACCACACAGCCACTCCTGCGCCTATGCTACTTACCACACAGCCACTCCTGCGCCTATAGCTACTTACCACACAGCTACTCCTGCTAGAAAATTATATATAAAGAAAATTACATTGGCGAAACAAGTAATTCCCTCTGCCAACGTGCAAGAATCCACAGGCAACATATCCGACAAGAGGAATTACGGAAGATCCCATTAAGTAAGCATCTGGAAATATGCAGCGACGGAAAATTCAAAATTTTTCCCTTTTATAAATGTGCACAGGGCGATCCGCAATACCGAAAAATTCTCTCTAAAATTGAATGTTTGAAAGAAAAGCGGAGACAGTACATTTTGTATTCTAAATATAACACAAATATCGAAAACATAATGCTCATCTCTGTAAATATTCAGATGTATATGTGTGGCATTGAGATGTTCTGAGCTTTGCGTGTTTTTCTTGTTTGTATGTGTTATACTAATGTTCTCTAATGCAAAGACATGAAATTGAAAGAAGTGTGATTTTGTTTTTCAATGCAAAACATCGAAGTTACAGAGTATAAACATGGACATGTTCCCAAACACACACACACACTCACACACACACACACTCACACACACACACACACACACACACACACGCACTCACACACACACACTTCATCAAGGGATTCTCTCCAAAATTGAATGGTTGAAGGTAAAGCGGAGAATTTGCATTTTCTATTCCAAATGTGGCTCATCTCTACAAATGTTCGGGTATATATATATATAATATATATATATATATATATATATATATGTATGTGTGTGTGTGTGTGGTGTGTGTGTGTGTGTGTGTGTGTGTGTGTGTGTGTGTGTGTGTGTGTGTGTGTGTGTGTGTGTGTGTGTGTGCAGCATTGGGATGTTCTAGATTTTCGTGTGTGTGTGTGTGTTTGCGTGTGTGTGTGTGTGCGTGTGTGTGTGTACATACAGGGTGTCGCAAACTTAAGGCAACCAACTTTTTCAATTTTGCCAAAGCAAAATATTGATATATTTCGGGTCCGAGCGTTGCAACGCAATGGTAAAGAAAACATAATTATGCCACTACCGCATTTATTCGATACTAGCATTAAAGACCCGTCGTTGCCGGGTCATAGTGCTAGTGCATGTATATATGTGTATATATATGTGTACATATTACATGTACATCTATATATATACATCTACACATAAAATACAAAATACAAAGTTATATCTTGATATCGCTAGTGATAACAATACTCAAAATATATAACAGACTGGAATTGTTAGCCCGTCTCTTGTAATTTCGATCAATTGTATCTTGTCCTCCTTCTTGTATAGAAGTGTGGCTACAATCCAGCCTTCCAGCCTACCTCTGCTTCTGGAGGGGGGTCATTTTAAATTTTTTTTCCGGCACGTCCTACGTCCCAGATATAAAGGTAAAAATAAAATATTTCCACTTTGCAAGTTCGAGTCGAGTACTCCCTTGCACGCTCCGTTGACTCGAACCTTGCTTCTATTGTGGCGAATTTACCGCCTCTGATTAGATACCTTTCATAGTCGCACCAAGACACCTTTCGAAGGTGCTTTCCTCCATGTGTTCAAATCTTCTTTTTTCTCTACATTGTATACTTTATAGACAATAGTCTTTTCTTTAATTTAATTTTTTATAATATCCATCTGGACTATTCCATTTCTGCACGTTAATTTTATTTTTAATTTATTCCCATTCGTGTGAAACCAATTATTCAAGTTCAAATCATTGATGTAATTTTATACCAATTGCTATTTTTACTTTTGTTATGTTACGATTATATTATACTTTAGTTTGATTTTAATTATTACTTACTACATATAATTCTATTGTTATTATTATTTTTATTGTTAAAGTGAAAGCATCTGACATAAAATAGAGAAACTTTTTGTTTCACTTTTAACACGTGATATTGAAATTGTGGAGAAGATATGATATTGCTATAGGCTCGCTCTAGACAAGAAGTTGAACATTTGTTTTGCCCATGAAACTACATGGACCCTAAGTAAGGCATGTGTAAAATTTGAATGGAATTGGTTGTGTAGTTCTCAAGTTTTAGGGAACTGTAGTGGAGAAGATATGATATTGCTGTGGGCTCGCCCTAGGCAAAAAGTTCAAAATTTGTTTTGCCGATAACACTCCCAGGACCCTAAGTAAGGCATGTATAAAATTTGAATGAAATTGGTTGTGTAGTTCTCAAGTTTTAGGGAAACACACAGACAGACAGACACACATTCTCAGTTTTATATATATAAAGATTACCGCCTCTGTTTCGAATCACAGCCTTAAATCTAGGTACGAATGCTTTACACGCGGCACGCAGCTGTTCATGCGGAATCTAAGCTCATTGTAGCCACAGTTTTGCCTTCAAAGCGTCGAGCGAAGCATAAGGAGTGCTCGAGACCCTTGTCTCCAAAATGGACCAAACAGAAAAATCCAACGGGTTGAGATCAGGGCTTCTTGAGGGCCATGCATCCTTGCCTATGAACGACAGAATGTTTTTCTGAATTCAGTGTTGTGTCTGTTTGGAGCTGTGGGATGCTGCCGTGTTCACCTTGGAAGTGTTCATTTGTCCATGGAAGCAGTTCAGTTTCTAGAATGTCGCTAATGTATCGCCGAGTGTTTGTTTAACACCCGAGGGTACAAACCTGAGGGAAGACCTTCCAGCAGCTGTCACAGTCGCCCAAACCATAACTGAATTTGACGTCGATTTACGAGTCTGCGCTCGACGGAGCCAGTTACACTCCAAAGTCGGTCATTCTGGTGGTTTACTGTCTGTTCGATGTCAAATTTCTTTTCATCAGTGAACACCAGGTGAGGCTGCATGCCTTCAGCAATCTGACGCAGGATAAGACTTCACTCCAGTCTCGTGGCCTTATAAACATGTGTGAGCTCTTGACGGCGGATCATTTTCGAGGGGGTGGGTCCTGAGATCCTCCTTCAGCACCCGATACATCGATATTCGGCTTATTTTAGTTATGGTAGGCAGTTTTCTGACGAAACGACGAGAATTTCGCCGTATCTTTTCTCAGGTACTTTTGGTTTTAGTCGTTATATTGTCTTAGATGTTCATTTAGTCTCTCCGCAATTCTTTTAGATGTCTCACCTATGTATATTATGTTCTTGTCTTTACAAGCACCCTGTATGAAACTCATACTGTAGACTCCATTTCTAGTTCTACAGTTAATACCAGCGTTAATCTTACATACCATAAAGTTATCATTGGTGCACGTTGTATTCTCAAAAGGTATGTACTACATAGTTGTGATCTGATGGAGTTCCCTATCTTTTCAACAAACTTAATGTTGAGTTTGGTCTTCTTCAGAGTTATTCTAAATATACGGGCTAGTTCTCCATGGGCTGTGGCCTCTACAAACATCACTCCTTGAAATTTTTTCGGTCTTGCTGAATGGAAAATCACCTGAGGGTGGAGGGATACCTGATAGTAGGCCACTGATACAAAAAGCTCACGTTCTACAGAGAAATTATCACGACCCTGCTTAAATAAAAAACAATGGACGCTGAGCTTGATACGCCAAACTGGCTGAAAGTTGCACGGCCGATTCTAATCTCCAAGAATAAAGAAACCCATGTGGCCAAAAA
Organism: Octopus sinensis; assembly: GCF_006345805.1. NCBI lineage: Eukaryota > Metazoa > Mollusca > Cephalopoda > Octopoda > Octopodidae > Octopus > Octopus sinensis. Next base: position 33,085,810 of record NC_043010.1, read on the forward strand.
CTATTGACCCATAGCATTCTTGAATGTTATGCACAAGCTGTACACAGGTTGTCTGAGCATATTTCTCCAAGACCATGCCAAACAAATGGTGTAATAATTGATGAACTGGCAGAAGGAGGGGAAATGAGTCTGGGGCTGTGCTGGACAGCTCCTCCTCAACAGTGCTGTTCTTAAAGAAACCAAACAACATCGCCGTAATCTTTTAACAATGTGACTTGACTACAAAAAGGCTTTCGGCTTTGTACCTCACTTTACATGATAGAATCACTACACCTTGTCACCTGCTACAGTTCTGAATGTCATTGAAAGACTGGCCACATAGTCGACACTGTTATCACTGACAACTACTAAAGCAACACCTATTGCTACAAACAGAATTAAGGTATCAACAAGCACATTTTGGGGTACTAATTTATCTGTAATGCTGGTTGTACTGGCAGTGAACCCGCTGTCAGCCCTCTTAACAAAATACCATGGCCACATGCTGAGTGGAAAAGAATAAAATTAATCACACATTCTTTGTTGATGACCTAAAGTTATATTCTGGTAACATTCTCGACATCAAGAGACAATCCAAACGTGTTACATTCTCAACGGGACATAGGAATGGAGTGTAGGCGAGCTAAATGCTCATACATGATAGTCAACCGAAGAAAGATTGTCGACCAGATTGAGACGGGACATGTACATCAATAGCTTGTCTATCTCCCCTATCTCTAATGATGATAACTACAAATATCTCGGAATCGATGAAAATGTTGCATACGTTGGTGCTGTGACTGAAGCCAGAATAACGAAAGAGTACTTCTGTAGACTCCGGAAAATATGGAACACAGAGCTGTCTGCATTTAACAAGATGATATCTCACAATACTTTAGCAATGTTAGTGCTAGCACCAACATTTGAGATATTGGATTTCACGCTCGACGAGATACGCAACTTGGACATCAAAGCCAGGAAGAAACTGATTACTACTGGCAAATTCCACATTAACAGCGACACCAATAGGATCTATGTGAGACGAAGTGATGGTGGTTAAAGGCGTAAGGTTAGTCCAAGCAGCTTTTGAATGTCGCATACACTCCGACAACACGTGCTGAACATAAACAAAGGAGTACATACCATGTATACTCAAAAGTGAGAGCAACTACATCTTCAGAGTTGGAGAAGAACTACTGTGCAGGTACTCCGAGAATACAACTGTCTCATACAACCCAAAGGAGGCTGAACTGACCTGCCTAAACAGAAACTTGAGAAGTGGACATCGTACCAACAAAAAGCAATGCATGGGTACATAACCCGAACGCTAGAGTGAAGAGTAGTTTCTCTCGAACCTGTGATAGATATATTAAATGCCACCTAGAAAGATATCCTTCTGCGGTCCAGGAACAGGAGATGGCTACAAAATACCTGATAAACATGAGGAACAAAGATACCACCAAACCACTACGTAATGATAAAAAATGGCGGCTCTGCTATACCAATGTAGAAGATATCACCCATATCATCAGTAGCTGCCCCCAAAATGTTCGCGAGATACGACCTGCCCCTTAGGTATGATATAGATGCAAAGACTATTTACAATGCTATCCGTAGAAAGGGCTGCCCTAACGTATACCTCCAAGGCATGTTAGAACCAGCATATTTCCCACCTTTAAAAACAATGAATAACGATGGAAAACTCCAATAAAAACAGAGGTAACATAACAGACCTGATATTGTTCTGTGGAAGAATGAAAGAAAGTTATGCACTGCTGAAGATATCAAGCTACCCAACGGATGTAAATGTACAATTAGAAGTTCGGGGAAAAGAGAACATTTATGGTGAATTAATGCGGAACTTACAGCTCTTGTACCCTGACTATAAATTCTCGCTTGTATCCATCAGCATTGGTGCATTAGGTTATGTACCAACAAATTTACACAAAAATATAGAAATACTCGGATTTTCGATGAAAGAGAAAAGGAAACTGATGCGGATTCACCAAATCCAATATATATTGGTGGCACAGTGAAGATTTATAAGATGCCTTAGGTGAATAGATGCACTCACTTGAAGGCGGCGAGCTGGCAGAATTGTTAGCACGCCGGGCGAACTGCCTAGCAGTATTTCGTCTGCCGCTACGTTCTGAGTTCAAATTCTGCCGAGGTCGACTTTGCCTTTCATCCTTTCGGGGTCGATAAATTAAGTACCAGTTACGCACTGGGATCGATATAATCGACTTAATCCGTTTGTCTGTCCTTGTTTGTCCTCTCTGTGTTTGGCCCCTTGTGGGTAGTAAAGAAATAGATGCACTCACTTGGATGTGTGTATCAACAGCTCAACCAACACACCAACTCAACCAAATATTTACAAACACCGGGAACTCAAAAAATCTTGTCGTCTTAGTAGCGACTGGCTTGAATTCTCTTTAGAATTTAAATAAAACTCAATGAAAAGCACGCACGCACATACATACACACACATACACACACACATACATACATACATACATACACACAAACACACACACACACATACATACATACATACATACATACATACATACATACATACATACATACATACATACATACATACATACATACATACATACATACATACATACATACATACATGTCAGTTGTAAAAACCTCAGTATTGAGCGAAATTCAAAATAGACCGTCAACTTTTGATATAATAAACATATCTATTGCCTCTCTCTACTCAACTTGTTGAATTCTCTACCGGGTAATGTGTGATTATGTGTAAATGCAAATGAATGTGTGTAAATGCATATGAAGTTGTGTAAAGAAAGGTGTGGCGCTGACTACAGAAATGAAATAGCTTCGACACTTCCATTCCGAGAAATACTTTCATTTTCTTTATTTACTCAACAGTGTTTTCAGGTGAGTAGTATTTCATAGTAATGTTATATATTCCATATGCTATTCAGAAGAAAATTATAAGAAAGTTTTTCATTTTATTTTATTTTATTTTCCTAAATATATATACAACGCAAAGCATGATCAGGTCTTAGAATCAATTTCTTAACTGGCGAGTGATTTTTGTCCTGCAGCAAAGTACTTCACTTCATTTTGCTCTAGTCTACTCAGCTGTAAATGAGTTCCAGCTGAGTACTACGGCAGCTCTCTCTCTCTCTCTCTCTCTCTCTCTCTCTCTCTCTCTCTCTCTCTCTCTCTCTCTCTCTCTCTCTCTCTCTCTCTCTCTTTCCCTCTCTCTTCTTCCTGTTCTCCCTCTCTCGCCCTCTCTCATGATGTCATATTTTGGATATCCCGTTGGATCAATGGTGGGCAGGTCGAGAGGATGTCTCTGTATGTTCACAACTACAACACCATTATTGGGAGCATCGTGCGTGTGACTGTGGACTGTTATACAATGGCTTTCAAACTGCCACTTAACAGACCACCTCACACGACCAAAAACACATTTTTGATTTTTTTTCTTTGCTTCTCTTTTGTAATGAGAAACCAAAAGAGCTTACATTCATATAATTTTTTCTTCACTATGGTGGTGTATAAGTTTAACGATTTTAAGACAATCTAATTTTATTAAATATGGTAATTTCTTTGCTTTATTTTCAGTCCTCTCAGGCCCATTCAGACCATTTTGTGCTCTCTCTCTATGAGAAACTCTGTAGTAATCCATTCTATCAGGACTGGAAATCAATACTTTTCAAGGTAAGTAACCATATCACAGTAGATAAGGTACGTAATTTTGTTTTAACCAACAATACGCTGTGAGCTCATATAACTATTAATATACACAGTTGTACCTATCCAAACAAGTTTTGATTTTTTTTAAATATACCTTATGGATATAGAAGAGCCATTCGAAAGATAAAAAAAGACATTGAGGAGAAGACTAATAAAGATGCGGCAAATAAATCTTGGAGAGGAAAAAATGAAGTATCACGATCACATTCACAAATGCCTTAGCTCATACCTGTACTAACTTCTCTTAACTTCTCTTAGCTTAGCGTCTCCTGTTTCTTTCCAACACTACACCTTACTCCCCACCTCCTTTCGCCTTCCCAACTTCTCCAACTGGCGGCGTTATCTTGTTGTCTCTCTGTACTTGAAAATAGAATAGTCGAAGAGATGACAACTTGAAAGTCCTTCGTGACTGAAAGCAATTGGTATGCTAATGAAAACAAATTTGTGCGGAATACTCTAGGAGAAAATACCAGCTGGCAGTAATTAGAGGGCGCTAATGAAGTCACCTCAAGTTACTGGAATTCCAGTATTAATGATTTTATCTCGAACCAGCTCTGAATCACGTCAAAATACATAAAATTTCACCTGTTGTAGGATAAACTATGATCAGGACCAGGCTTCAAACAGATATAGTGTATGAACACGAAGAGTTTAAAGTGTTGCGTATCACCTTCCGTCACCTGGACTATTGCCTAACACCAATCAAACAGCATCATTTACCCAAATTCTGATAACTAGATTTAGTTGTCGGAATGCTATATGATAAATCAAACTGTGAGTAGAGTAATCCTCTCTTGTGCCAAAGCAGTTGTTGGTTCTATGAATGAGGAAATGAACCACATACTTGATAAAGAAGTAGTCACTTGCAAAAAAAACGTTGATTCCTATGAAGATAAAAATAATCAGTAGAATTATCCATTAGAATGTCTAAACAGCTATAACTTGGCTAGAGTTCTACCTCGTTCTTTGAAATTGAA